>NC_069503.1:835254014-835515189 GCF_027579735.1 Bombina bombina | reverse complement strand
TTTGGAGTCAGTGATTAAAGGGTCTAACGCTCACTTTTCAGCCGCGACTTTTCCATACCGCAGATCCCCCTACGCCATTTGCGTATCCTATCTTTTCAATGGGATCTTCCTAACGCCGTTATTTAGAGTCGTTTCTGAAGTGAGCGTTAGAGCTCTAACGACAAAACTCCAGCCGCCTGAAAATAGCAGGAGTTAAGAGCTTTCTGGGCTAACGCCGGTTTATAAAGCTCTTAACTACTGTGCTCTAAAGTACACTAACACCCATAAACTACCTATGTACCCCTAAACCGAGCTCCCCCCACATCGCCGCCACTCGATTAAAATATTTTAACCCCTAATCTGCCGACCGCCACCTACGTTATACTTATGTACCCCTAATCTGCTGCCCCTAACCCCGCCGACCCCTGTATTACATTTATTAACCCCTAACCTGCCCCCCACAACGTCGCCGCCAGCTACTTAAAATAATTAACCTCTAATCTTCCGACCGCAAAGCGCCGCCACCTACGTTATCCCTATGTACCCCTAATCTGCTGCCCCTAACACCGCCGAACCCTATATTATATTTATTAACCCCTAATCTGCCCCCCTCAACGTCGCCGACACCTGCCTACACTTATTAACCCCTAATCTGCCGAGCGGACCGCACCGCTACTATAATAAAGTTATTAACCCCTAACCCGCCTCACTAACCCTATCATAAATAGTATTAACCCCTAATCTGCCCTCCCTAACATCGCCGACACCTACCTTCAATTATTAACCCCTAATCTGACGACCGGAGCTCATCGCTACTATAATAAATGGATTAACCCCTAAAGCTAAGTCTAACCCTAACACTAACACCCCCCTAAATTAAATATAATTTACATCTAACGAAATAAATTAACTCTTATTAAATAAATGATTCCTATTTAAAGCTAAATACTTACCTGTAAAATAAATCCTAATATAGCTACAATATAAATTATAATTATATTATAGCTATTTTAGGATAATTATTTATTTTACAGGCAACTTTGTAATTATTTTAAACAGGTACAATAGCTATTAAATAGTTAAGAACTATTTAATAGTTACCTAGTTAAAATAATAACAAATTTACCTGTAAAATAAATCCTAACCTAAGATATAATTAAACCTAACACTACCCTATCAATACATTAATTAAATAAACTACCTACAATTACCTACAATTAACCTAACACTACACTATCAATAAATTAATTAAACACAATTCCTACAAATAAATACAATTAAATAAACTAGCTAAAGTACAAAAAATAAAAAAGAACTAAGTTACAAAAAATAAAAAAATATTTACAAACATAAGAAAAATATTACAACAATTTTAAACTAATTACACCTACTCTAAGCCCCCTAATAAAATAACAAAGCCCCCCAAAATAAAAAATTCCCTACCCTATTCTAAATTAAAAAAGTTACAAGCTCTTTTACCTTACCAGCCCTGAACAGGGCCCTTTGCGGGGCATGCCCCAAGAATTTCAGCTCTTTTGCCTGTAAAAAAAAACATACCATACCCCCCCCCCAACATTACAACCCACCACCCACATACCCCTAATCTAACCCAAACCCCCCTTAAAGAAACCTAACACTAAGCCCCTGAAGATCTTCCTACCTTGTCTTCACCATCCAGGTATCACCGATCCGTCCTGGCTCCAACATCTTCATCCAACCCAAGCGGGGGTTGGCGATCCATCATCCGGTGGCTGAAGAGGTCCAGAAGAGGCTCCAAAGTCTTCCTCCTATCCGGCAAGAAGAGGACATCCGGACCGGCAAACATCTTCTCCAAGCGGCATCTTCGATCTTCTTCCATCCGGTGCGGAGCGGGTCCATCTTGAAGCAGGCGACGCGGATCCATCCTCTTCTTCCGTTGTCTCCCGACGAATGACGGTTCCTTTAAGGGACGTCATCCAAGATGGCGTCCCTCGAATTCCGATTGGCTGATAGGATTCTATCAGCCAATCGGAATTAAGGTAGGAATTTTCTGATTGGCTGATGGAATCAGCCAATCAGAATCAAGTTCAATCCGATTGGCTGATCCAATCAGCCAATCAGATTGAGCTTGCATTCTATTGGCTGTTCCGATCAGCCAATAGAATGCGAGCTCAATCTGATTGGCTGATTGGATCAGCCAATCGGATTGAACTTGATTCTGATTGGCTGATTCCATCAGCCAATCAGAAAATTCCTACCTTAATTCCGATTGGCTGATAGAATCCTATCAGCCAATCGGAATTCGAGGGACGCCATCTTGGATGACGTCCCTTAAAGGAACCATCATTCGTCGGGAGACAACGGAAGAAGAGGATGGATCCGCGTCGCCTGCTTCAAGATGGACCCGCTCCGCACCGGATGGAAGAAGATCGAAGATGCCGCTTGGAGAAGATGTTTGCCGGTCCGGATGTCCTCTTCTTGCCGGATAGGAGGAAGACTTTGGAGCCTCTTCTGGACCTCTTCAGCCACCGGATGATGGATCGCCAACCCCCGCTTGGGTTGGATGAAGATGTTGGAGCCAGGACGGATCGGTGATACCTGGATGGTGAAGACAAGGTAGGAAGATCTTCAGGGGCTTAGTGTTAGGTTTCTTTAAGGGGGGTTTGGGTTAGATTAGGGGTATGTGGGTGGTGGGTTGTAATGTTGGGGGGGGGGGTATGGTATGTTTTTTTTTACAGGCAAAAGAGCTGAAATTCTTGGGGCATGCCCCGCAAAGGGCCCTGTTCAGGGCTGGTAAGGTAAAAGAGCTTGTAACTTTTTTAATTTAGAATAGGGTAGGGAATTTTTTATTTTGGGGGGCTTTGTTATTTTATTAGGGGGCTTAGAGTAGGTGTAATTAGTTTAAAATTGTTGTAATATTTTTCTTATGTTTGTAAATATTTTTTTATTTTCTGTAACTTAGTTCTTTTTTATTTTTTGTACTTTAGCTAGTTTATTTAATTGTATTTATTTGTAGGAATTGTGTTTAATTAATTTATTGATAGTGTAGTGTTAGGTTAATTGTAGGTAATTGTAGGTAGTTTATTTAATTAATGTATTGATAGGGTAGTGTTAGGTTTAATTATATCTTAGGTTAGGATTTATTTTACAGGTAAATTTGTTATTATTTTAACTAGGTAACTATTAAATAGTTCTTAACTATTTAATAGCTATTGTACCTGGTTAAAATAATTACAAAGTTGCCTGTAAAATAAATATTAATCCTAAAATAGCTATAATATAATTATAATTTATATTGTAGCTATATTAGGATTTATTTTACAGGTAAGTATTTAGCTTTAAATAGGAATCATTTATTTAATAAGAGTTAATTTATTTCGTTAGATGTAAATTATATTTAACTTAGGGGGGTGTTAGTGTTAGGGTTAGACTTAGCTTTAGGGGTTAATCCATTTATTATAGTAGCGATGAGCTCCGGTCGTCAGATTAGGGGTTAATAATTGAAGGTAGGTGTCGGCGATGTTAGGGAGGGCAGATTAGGGGTTAATACTATTTATGATAGGGTTAGTGAGGCGGGTTAGGGGTTAATAACTTTATTATAGTAGCGCTCAGGTCCGCTCGGCAGATTAGGGGTTAATAAGTGTAGGCAGGTGTCGGCGACGTTGAGGGGGGCAGATTAGGGGTTAATAAATATAATATAGGGTTCGGCGGTGTTAGGGGCAGCAGATTAGGGGTACATAGGGATAACGTAGGTGGCGGCGCTTTGCGGTCGGAAGATTAGGGGTTAATTATTTTAAGTAGCTGGCAGCGACGTTGTGGGGGGCAGGTTAGGGGTTAATAAATATAATATAGGGGTCGGCGATGTTAGGGCAGCAGATTAGGGGTACATAGGGATAATGTAAGTAGCGGTGGTTTACGGAGCGGCAGATTAGGGGTTAATAATAATATGCAGGGGTCAGCGATAGCGGGGGCGGCAGATTAGGGATTAATAAGTGTAAGGTTAGGGGTGTTTAGACTCGGGGTACATGTTAGAGTGTTAGGTGCAGACGTAGGAAGTGTTTCCCCATAGGAAACAATGGGGCTGCGTTAGGAGCTGAACGCTGCTTTTTTGCAGGTGTTAGGTTTTTTTTCAGCTCAAACAGCCCCATTGTTTCCTATGGGAGAATCGTGCACGAGCACGTTTTTGAAGCTGGCCGCGTCCGTAAGCAACTCTGGTATCGAGAGTTGCATTTGCGGTAAAAATGCTCTACGCTCCTTTTTTGGAGCCTAACGCAGCATTTGTTTGAACTCTCGATACCAGAGTAAATTTTATGGTGCGGCCAGAAAAAAACCCGCGGAGCGTTAACAGCCCTTCTACCGCCGAACTCCAAATCTAGGCCTTGGCCTTTTATAGTATAGGATGATGAAAATAATGGTATCTTTAGAAAGTCCATTTAATGGCGAGAAAAACGGTATATAATATGTGTGGGTACAGTAAATGAGTAAGAGGAAAATTACAGCTAAACACAAACACCGCAAAAATTTAAAAATAGCCTTGGTCCCAAACGGTCAACAAATGGAAAAGTGCTCTGGTCACTAAGGGGTTAACAAAATAAAATTCCTGCTTACTGCAGTGAGTTTTCAATAGAATAACTACTCCTCCCAACACTGGCCTTATTTGGAGTCAGCAGACAACAAGGCTAATCATTGCCATTAAGTTAGTATAAAGTGAATTGTTTTGCAGTTATTATCTATTAACCCCTTAAGGACCGGGCATTTCAGACAAAAACTTCCCACAAAAAACAGATAATTTTTAGCATTTTTGCCATCACTACATTTAAACAGAAATAGAGCCTTATGTGTTTATATTTCTAGTTTATCTATGTTTATTAGAAAATAACCACTTGTCCAGTCCCTGTATTAATTTTTAGGAACTTCATAACATACCAATAACAAATCAATATCAACTTTTAAGAGATTTTGATTGACATAGATTCTTTTTTTCTAGTCAGATATGGGATGGGGAAAATGAAAAAGGCTTTCAGTGGTCAGTATAGCTGATGCCATCTAAACACCTTATATAGGGAAGATAACATTTTGTGGCACCTTTTGACTTAAAATAAGTAAATGGAAACTATCTGATCCCTTAGGGGCCGATTTATCAAGTTCCGTATGGCGCTTGATGCCCCTGTTGCCGTGCGAGCCTTTAGGCTCGCCGGAAACAGAAGTATGAAACAGCGGTCTAAAGACCGCTGCTCCATAACTTGTCCGCCTGCTCTGAGGCCGCGCAAAGAAATTAACCCGATTGAATACGATCGGGTTAATTGACACCCCCTGCTGGTGCAATGATAAATGCTGACAGCGTATGCTGTCGGCATTTATCGATGTGCAGCAGACATGATACACTACATCGTATCATGTCCGCTCGCACTATGATAAATATACCCCCATGTCTGATCTCCTGTATGTCAAAGAGGACTAAAGGTAATTTATAGTTTCATTGTGTTGTTTTGGGGTTTTCCCATAAAATAGAGTAAAAGAGCGTGGTACTTTTAGGTTTGCCAGGATCTTCCTCTTTTCTCCAAAACTCTTACTTATAATATAGTGTAGTAAAAAAAAGTTTCATGATTTATTTTGTCATCTTTTCCTGTAATTTAAACCTGAAAATGTACTATAATGTAATGTAATGCATAGTTGCCAACATTTCAAAAAAAATTCCAGAGACACTTTGCAGCAGAGCAAGCAAGCGGGTTACTGGAGTATTGACGACCTACTGTTCAACTGCTCCGCCCCCTCAGTTCTGCAATCAAAACACACTCATTTGAAAGTAATAGTATAATTTAGACTTATCCATAGTTTATTATACAGATTACAGCACCAAGCTCTTACACCTACCCAGTCTCTGGAACACATTCTGGGCATATGGTTATTTTTACAACACAGCATCAAAATTAGAAAGACAAATAATATGTGAACCCATTCAATAATAATAACAATATTCCATTAGGAATGAATTATATTTAAACTAGTCCTAAAGCCCATTCACACGGGCCATTTTTTGCAGTACAGTGGTCCCACCCCTTGCGTTCTCTCCCTCCCACTCTCTTTTGCTTTCTCTCTCTCCCCCTCTCTTTTGCACTCTCTCTCTCCCCCCTCTCTTTTGCGCTCTCTCCCCCCCTCTCTTTTGTGCTCTCTCTCTCTCTCCCTTTCTATCTCCCCTCTCTTTCTATCTCCCCTCTCTCTTTCTCTCTCTCCCCTCTCTCTTTCTCTCTCTCCCGTCTCTCTCCATCTCCTCTCTCTCTCTCTCCATCTCCTTTCTCTCTCTCTCTCTCTCTCTCTCCATCTCCCCTCTCTCTTTCTCTCTCTCCATCTCCCCTCTCTCTTTCTCTCTCTCCCCTCTCTCTCTTCTTCCCTCTCTCTCTTCTTCCCTCTCTCAACCTCTCTCTCTCTCTCTCTCCCCTCTCTCTCTCTCCCCTCTCTCTCTCCTCTATCTCTCCTCTCTCTCTCTCTCTCTCTCTCTCTCTCTCTCTCCCCTCTATCTCTCTCTCTCTCTCCTCTCTCTCTCTCTCTCTCTCTCTCTCTCTCTTCCAAGGCATTTTGCATTATGGCCAGTGTCATCTGTGAGAAATTCGCTGATCAAGGGGCGTCATTATTTTGCTACTTAGACGAGATTTCGGGAGCTTATGGGATGTACGGGGGCATGGTGTGGTGGCGGTATGACGAACAATTTCGTCAGTGCATCACCATCCGTCCTGAAATGAGATGGGACTAGAGGGATATGGGCATTTGGCTCGAGATAATGACCCCTATGCGCTCGGGCCAGTCCTTTCGGACTGCCTCAGTGGCAGGGAGCACAGGTAGCGGCGTTTCAGCAGTGGCAATTAGGAAAGGGTTGTATTTTACAATACAATGAAAGCACATGCAGGTTCGGAGCCTCATGTAAATACAAGCACGAGTGCTCCAGCTGTGGGGGTGCTCACTCTATGTCAAAGTGCTTCAAGAAAGGAAAAATGGGAGGGAAGGCCGGGGAATCTGTTGCTCAGAGCACGGACTCCAGTGAAGGTAAGAGAGATGGTGCCTTGGTTAGAGCAGTACGGTAGGACATGGGGTAAGGGGGCGGACGCGGAGCTGTTATTGACGGGTTTTAGCTCTCTTTTCGTGATTCCGTTTGCAGTGTTGTCGTTTCTGAGAATTTGAGGTCAGCCAGAGACTTTCCAGGGGTGGTTCAGGATAAGCTTAAAAAAGAGGTTGATTTGTGGTGGATGGCCTGCCCTTTCGTTTGTCCGTCGGTTCCGGGATTAAGGGTGTCTCCATTAGGGGTTGTCCCCAAGAAGATGCCTGGTCAATTTAGGTTGATTCACCATCTGTCTCATCCTAAAGGTAGTTCTGTAAACGATGGGATTGACCCCGTGCTGACACGTCAGGTATGCCTCATTTGACAAGGCTGTCGCCTTGGTCAGAGAGGCGGGGAATGGAGCACTCCTGGGAAAAGTGGACATTGAGGCTGCCTTCAGGCTGCTTCTGGTCCACCCAATGTCTCATCATTTGCTAGGGTGTTATTTTGAAGGGGAGCACTTTGTTGACTTGTGCTTGCCCATGGGGTGCTCCATTTTCGTGCACGTATTTAAAAAAATTCAGCAGTTTTGTAGAATGGATTGTGAAATTTCGCTCAGTCATCCATTATTTGGATGACTTCTTGTTCGTGGGCCCTGCCGGGTCCCAGGTTTGCCAGCATTTGATGTCGGTTTCTTCAGAGGTCGCAGCTGACTGGGGGATCCCGGTGGCCGCTGAGAAAACGGAAGGACCGGTAACTGAATTGAGTTTTTTGGGGATCCAAATAGACTCTGTGGCCGGGGAATGCAGGTTACCCCTGGATAAGGTGAGGGACCTGGTGGGGGTGTTAGAAGGGTTTTTGGGTAGGAGGAAGGTGAAGCTGTGTGAGATGCAATCCCTATTAGGTAAGCTCAATTTTGCTTGCCGTGTCATCCCGGTTGGAAGCATCCCTGGCGATGGCGGGGGTTCAGCAGCCGGAGCATAGAATTCGCTTGACAAGGAACTTAAAGGATGATCTGAGAGTGTGGGTCCAATTTTTGAGACATTTCAATGGAGTGACCATGGTGCAAGAGATTTTCGTGGCAGGAGCTGACCTGCACCTGTTTACAGATGCATCAGGTGCGGTAGGATTCAGGGCTTACCTTGGGGGAAGATGGTGTGCTGACTTTTGGCCGGCGGCCTGGGTGGCAGCAGGGTTAACCAAGAACTTAGTGGTCTTGGAATTGTTCCCGTTGGTAGTGGCAGTCAGATTATGGCATGGGGAGCTTCAGAACAAGAAGGTGATGTTTCATTTAGACAACATGGGGTGGTGCAGGAGCTTAACCGACTGACGGCCAATTCCCCCCTGTGGTGAGACTCCTCAGAGTGTTTGTGCTGGAATGCCTACACTTTAACATACTGTTTAAAGGGGTGCACGTACCTGGGACTGCTAACGTCATTGCTGATGCTTTGTCTCGTTCGCCGTGGGACTGGTTTCGGAAGGAGGCTCCGGGAGCCGATCGAGAGGGAATGAGATGCCGGGCAGACCTTTGGTTTTTAGGTACCCAGGCTTGATGTCTTTGGTTCGGGGAGCGGTAGCTCTGAACAATTGGAGGGCGTACAGGCAGGTGTGGAGGCAGTGGTTGGAGATGTTGTTGAAATGGTGGTAATTTTCTGGACAGAATCCGGTTTGGATACTGTTGAGATGGGTAGAGGAGTGGAAACAATTGGGGGTTTCTAGGGCCTGAGGGGGTGCTGGGACACACACACATTTATTTGAGATTTATTGTTTTTTATTTATATATATATATATATATATATATATATATATATATATATATATATATTTACACACACACACATGGATATATATATATATATACTGTATATATATACTGTATATATATATATATGATATATAAATATATATATTAGATATATATATATATATATATATATATATAATGTGTATATATACAGTATATATATATATATATATATATATATATATATATATATATATATATATATACATATATATATATATATATATAGTCAATTCTTTGCTGTCACTTGCAACTTCACAATATGTACCTTTATGTTATAGGGTTAGCCTGACTGGCTCCTAAATCTTTCAGGCTGTAAATCTATTCAATGAAGAATCCTCACTGACAGCGTGACTGAGTCTGACTGAGACACACATACCTCATTGTGACTGTATTTAGACTAAGTCTCACTTCAAGCTTGGCAATTCAGCACTGTCTGCAGCATAGACTGACTGGACAGTGTCAGTGCAGCCCGCGGATCTTCTTGCTGTTGTGATGTCACGTGTGTGATCACGTGACGTCTGACAGTCACTACAGTGGCAGGCGGCAGCACACACAGCGCAGGGGCACCGGTCCGCACATCAGGATCTGTGATCAGCTGAGCGAAGCCGGAGCCTGTAGACAGAAGACGAGTGGACACGGGCTGTGGGCGGCTGCCTGTCACTGGCTGCCAAGGGGGCTAAATTAAGGCTAATAGTCTTAAAAAAGTATAAATACATTTAAAAAAAGTTAAAAGCAAAATAAATAACTTAAAAAATTCAAAAGCAAACTACCTAAGGCTATGTCAGTTTTTTTGGAAATAAAATTACCGGGCAGTAGCCTGAAATACCTGACAGTCCGGTCTAATAACGGACACCTGGCAACCCTAAGAGTTATACAGGCCGCATCCAGGAGCTTGCATGCTGTGGAATCTCAGCCTAATATAGCAGCAAGAAGCAGCTCACTTTGTTACAGACTGCCAGCACTCAAGTGTGTGGAAGATGTATTGCTACAAACAGACTTTCTGAAGACTTATGACTAGATTACAAGTGGAGCGCAAACGATTTTGCGAGGGTTTTCGCAAACGTTGCGCTCTATTTAATTGCAAGTTGAGCGAAATCTGGATTTCCCTAGCGCATTCTCGATTTAGGCTTAAATCCTTACCGTGATCTCAAAGCTGTGATTAACTGTTTTGCAAAATTAAAAAGTTACACAAAACATTTCAAAAATACATTACAAAGTACAGTTACACTCATATTAACTCTGTCTAATAAAAATTATTCCCAAAAAATATTGCACACAAAAGTTCTAAGGGCTCAAATATATGAGATATCGGGTGTTAGAAAAAAAAAGCTGCTGAAGGGCTTTAACACTGAGATACAGGTATACCTCACATTAGCGCTTCACTTTACAACGCTTCACTAATACAGCACTTTGTGGAGCTGAAGTACAACCTCCATGGATTTTGAAACAGTGCTGTAATTATCCTGAGATTGCAAGAAAAGTGAATGGCACCATTTTGTTATGTACAATTCACTCTTTTTACAGCATTACAGTGCAATCTGTGTCTTGGTGTTGTAGTCTGGCAAATTTTACTACAGTTATTGTCACTATTTTACAGGTACAGTATTTATTGAATACTGTGCTGTGCTTGTGTTAAACTAAACTTAGCGCTATTGCACACCTAATATTTGTTAGTTCAAACATGTTTTCAAGTTAAACACACTGGCAAGTGAAAAGAAAGCTAAAACCACATTGTTTCACTTTAAGGCGGTTTTCACTTTACAGCAGGGCTCTGGTCCCTAACCCGCTGTATGAGTGAGGTATACCTGTATTTAAATATACATTGCTAAAGATGGATATGTATGTGCAAGCCCGAAACGTCACTGGAATAAAGAACACTTTTTGAAGTCAAGCCCAGTAAGTGCTGTCTCCTTCTACATATATTTAAAATTTTACTCAGTACCCTGGCAAGTATATCCTGTTTATGAGAGTGCACTTGTCTCTACCTCTATATATATATGTATATGTGTACATATCTATTAATGTATTTATATGTTTATATATGTATTTACAGATATATATATATATATATATATATATATATATACACATAAATACATTAATAAATATGTATACACATATAGACATATATATATAAGTGCATTAGAGCCTTTTGCCGTAAAGTAGATGAAAACATATAAAAGCATATTTATGCAATATTTATTTTTAATAAAGGTTTAAACTTTGTATTTATTGTAAATATTTGACATTCCAATATTCTGCATATAGCAGAATATGTTATATGTATTTCAAAATAGATATTCCTATATATATATACATATATATATATATATATATGTATAATTCTATACCTATATATAATCATCTATGTATATAGGTATAAATATATATTTGTGCAAAACACCCATCAGATATATGTAGAAATATTTATTTATGAATACATATAACATATTCTGTTACGTAAAGAACATTGGAAAATGAAATATTAAAAATTTCATGTCGGGTTAGCGCTAATGAGAGTTTGTTATTGTGTTTGTGCGAGAGAGTGGGGTGTTTTTTTAAACTTTTTTTCTCTATTGACTTCTGAGGGGGAATGCGTGAACGTGATTGCGATTTTCGAATTTCAACTTTTTGCGCAAGTCGGGTTACTGCTGGAGAAAAAATAGTGGGAGGAAAGAAGCCAGAATACCAGGCCTTATCCAGATCATTCAGCAAGAGTATTCAGGTAGTGGAACATTTGGATTTAACCCCTCACCCTAAATGAATAGCGCTATCTGCAACTAGGGTTGCCAGCTGTCCTCCATAAAAATACCGGATGATCTATAGGTGACTGGACATGGGATGTAGCTGGGTTCAATGTCCCCACAAAAGCTCAACCTTAGGCCCCAACACATTTATTTTTCACCCCTTGGTTGATAGTAACACATGTACGTAGTAGTGATGTGACCCCCTTGGCTGCCAAAAGTAAACACCCAGCAATGATTGAACACCGCCATGGTTGCCTGTAACACATATAATAGAAAATGCACAGTGTAGCCATATTTCTAATGCATAAAGGCGTAGAAGGCCCTTTACATTTAGCCAACAGGGGTCTTTAAGTGTCCAGTATTTTTGTACAGATTGTACTGGACAGCCTGCTAAAATACTGGACAATACTCTATCTGTATAGTTCAGATCAAATATAATTGATATAAAATTAATACAGACATAAAGGCTTTTAAATGTGGGGACTCTACTATTAAATAATAACAGACCTAGCACCTGTAGTTTCTTAGTTAGCTACACTACACAATTACATATGCTAATTAGTATGGCTGGTAACTCCAGAGGTAATCACATGACATAATCCTGAGACTCAGCCATAGCTCTGTAGATATTACCAGACCAAAGCAGTTCATGTAATTTTAATAATCTATTCCCAACATATAAGCACTGGAAACTGGGAGTATTGTTAGACCTTAAAGGGACAGTAAACACCTTGTAATTACAAGACATTTCTGTTACTGTCCTACAGAATAACATATCAGCCAAATGTAAACATTTGTTTAACAAAATAAATTCCTGTTTACTGCAGTTGGTTTTCAATAGAAAAACTGCACCCAACACTCGCCTTATTTGGAGGAGCCAAATAAGTTTGAGTCGGCAGACAACAAGGTTAATCTTTGCCATTAAGTTAGTATAAAGTTAATTGTTTTGCAATTGTTATCTATTAAAGCCAATAAGAACAATTTTTGATGCAGAGTTAGCTCTGAAAAGTCAACAGGATGCAGTTCCAACTCAATGTACAATTTTCAAAGCTAAATTACATGAAAAAGAGCAAAACAGAGTTTATTACAAAGTTGTTTTATTATGCATAATTAAACATCTTATGTTAAAGCTAAACTAATAATATAACTTAAAGGGACAGTCTAGTCAAAATTAAACTTTCAGGATTCAGATAGGGCATGACATTTTAAACAACTTTCCAATTGACTTTTATCATTCAGTTTGCTTTGTTCCCTTGGTGGTATTTTTGAAAAGCTAAACCTAGGTAGGCTCAAACTGATTTCTAAACCGTTGAAAATCGCCTCTTAGCTCAGAGCATTTTGAAAGTTTTTCACAGTTAGACAGTACTAGTTCATGTGTGCCATATAGATAACATTGTGCTCACTCCCATGGAGTTATTTAGGAGTCAGCTGATTGGCTACACTGCATCTCCTTCAAAAGCACTGAGATAAGGGGGCAGTCTGCAGAGGCTTAGATACAAGGTAATCATAGAGGTAAAACATATATTAATATAACTGTGTTGGTTATGCAAAACTGGAGAATGGGTGATAAAGGGATTATCTATCTTTTTAAACAATAAAAATTCTGGTGTAGGCTGTCCCTTTAAGGCTTAACTGACAGTCATGGTATAATGTGATGCCTAGTTGTCATGGTGACAGCCTTAGGGAAGTGGCTTATGTGATGCAGCAGCTATGTCACAGAACCAACTGACAACACAAAGCCACCACCCTCATAACTGCTACTTACTTTACTAGAGTTGCCAGACTGATCCTGCTGAGCTTCAGTAATCACTAACATGTAAATATTAGTTATCTAATATCTTTATTTCACAGCTAGCAAATTACACTACAGATTGATTACAGTGCTTTACAACCACAGCTCGGTATATGTGCTGGTATGAAGAACAGTGACTACCTCCAACACAATGCAAATGGCATCTGGTGGGAGCTGCAGGTATGAACACCAAGTAGTGTTACCATGATCACCCCAGCTCAGTAACTGAATAATACTAAATCACATTTATATATATTGTAAAATAATACAGATAAATGATAGAAGTAATAGCTTAAACTTCCTATGGGCACCAGTACTCTGAGACAAAACCTAGCATGCAAACCATACATAATAAGGATCAATATTATCTTCACACCTTTATTTAAAATTACATATTATTTAATACATATTATAATTTTTAACATAAGTATTTTAAACATATTATAGCATTATAACCATAACTGTAGGACACACCAATGCCTCTATGTGCTTCCTCTACATATCTTTATAAGACTTTAAACCAGCTTTAAGGATGGTAAGAATTACTGCATCATTAGTCTACAAATGCTCTAAAGCAAGGACTTCTAGTAAAGGTCTAGAATAAAGACTTCACGGCATTGGTCTGCAATTTATACGCTGCAAACTCATTGGTGCTGAGACCTCATTAAACACTCTACTGTAAGGTGCCACATCTGATGCAGCTGTTTTTTCTGCTTGACCCGGATAAAGAATAGGGAACTGGCTATCTGAAATAAATTCATATCAGACTGTTACACATCTGGCCAGCAGTATAGGCACTGATGGCAGATGCCCTCACGCTGCAAGCTCACTGGTGCTGGAAACCCTCATTAAACACTGTACTGTAAGATGCAGCATCTGATGCAGCTGTTTGTTCTGTTTGACCCGGATAAAGAAAAGACAACTGGCGATCTGAAATAAATTCAGATCAGACTGATGCGCATCTGGCCTGCAGTTTACGCGCTGATGGCAGATGTCCTTCAAGGATTTTCATATTGCTAAACTATAAGTATCTAAGGTAAGATTTTCTGAGATTAACAAGTTTGTAAGCTCTTTAAGCAAGCCATCTCATTACCACACTAGATTGTAAATACAGATCCTGCTTCAAGAGCCCACAGACATGTGCAGTGAGGTCAGATCATTTCTCACATTTCTGTTGTGCTTTTCCTTTACTTTCTCATTTCATAAAAATCTTTAGCTTTAATTTGGTTCTGTAAGTTTAAAGCTTTCTGTACTTTTCAAGGCTTGTTGATATAAGATATACACATCATCTCTGTGACACTAGAACTTGAATCATAACACCAACAATAAAGCATAATTACACTTACACTGCTATAACTTTAATAAAATTATATTAAATCAAATTGAATGGTTTAAATCCACTCTCACTGCACATATTTGTATAATGTAATAATGTTAAGGATGTTGGCAAAGAGAATACAATTATATGATTAATATGTTTGCACTTATATCCTCAATGCAATGCCTTGACATAGGGACACCAATAATACTACTAGGTTATAAGCATCTTGCAGCTAGTTTACAATTTTATCTGAGAACTGCAGCACCCTGGACAAGACTACCATGTCTGTGACACTAAACTTGAATGTTTACAGTCACCATGGGACAATTACTACTGTTGGATTTTTGAAGCAGAGAGTCCTAGTGAAGCAAAAGATTTTATACGTCATGGGATGTTCCTGTATTTCACACCTCAGATTAGAAACTGAAAAAATACTGCATTATAAGGTACAGTGTGTCATACACCTATCTTCTTGCATTGGATGAAAAATCCTTACAAGATGTGCATAGACTGATTCATACCTGGCAAGCAGTATAACGAAGACTGGAATACTCTATGGCAGTGGCAGGAAGATTGAAGATTCCAGAGGGACTAGTGTTATGTCAAATGCTGAGTACAAATTGCATCAGGGATTTATTTTATTTCTTTACACTGTAAGTAGCCAGAGGTAAGTTCTCCTTTTATACAAGATTGTAAGCTCTTTAAGCAAAGCACTGAAACACTAGATTGTAAGCTCCTTGGAACAAGGCCTGCACTTACACCCATGGAACTCCTTTAGAGCAGGGACTCCCATTGTACCAAATAAATGTATTTTTGTTAATAGAGTGCGATAAACCCTCCATTTAATTAGTTCAGCAAGGAATAAATATACAATGGATAGAATATACAAATTATCCCACAGAGTGTATTACTAATTTAAAATGCATTTTTAATATGGCACCCCTTATGTTCCTGTCAGTTTGAACCAGTAGTGTAGCAAACTGTGAAATATATGAGGCTTAAATAACACAGCATTAACCAGAGGCAGCCTGTTTCGCTACTTTGGGACTCTCTCACTCAAGCCATTATGGTTGATGCTGATGTCCTCGAGCATTCCACCCTTTGCTATAGGGCTGCCCATTATATTGAAATGAATTTTGAATTATAAGTGTTGCAATTTTGCACAAATAAATATATTTGTTTTTTGTTAAGATTAATACAATGGAGGGATGAGCCCCAAGCGGGCCAAACAGGCTGTCTATGGTTGGTGCCGCTGTTCTGCTCAAGCATTCATTTCACGCTTTGTAAGTGTGGTTATGAAAATTAATTTAATCATCAGCAAAACTGGCATATAGCGGTAAACCTAAAATCAATGCTTGAGTACAATAACATAGAACCTACATCATACTGAAGAGTCCCAACGAGGGCGAAACAACCTGCCTATAGTGAAAAAACACTTTACATTTGTAGTATTACAATATATTATTCCCCTGCAAGACACCACTCTTTTTGTACTGGGTTTGTATGTAAGCAGAACTACTATAGAATAATAAGATTCAAGATTGTGCCTGATTTCCAAGTGCCCTTGACATATTTAAAGGGTTCCTACTTAAAACTATTAAATGGTCAGATGTTCTGTATATATCTGCAATAAATATGTTTGTATATTTATTTATGAGAACACAAATAATATCTGTTAATGATAGCAGCAACTGGATCACCCGAAAACCCCTAGCACTTATGTCCATGCTTATTTCAGTGCAGGCCTCCATTTCCCAAGTTGCCTACTAATTGCCTAATATAATGTTCTAATTCTTGAGGGCATTTATTGTTAAATGTTTGCAGTACACTACAGGTTACATCATTTGGGACCTACTAAATGGATATGAAACCCCTTTTTGTTCTTTCAGGATTCAGATAGAACATTACAGGCAATTTTAAACGATTTTTTAATTTACTCCTATTACCAAAGGGTCTTAATTCCCTTGATATACTTTTCTGAAGTCACAAAACACATCAACGTTTAAAAGTAGAGTTTTACTCATAATAATACTATCTGTTAAAACAAATATTAAATAAAAATATTGCATTAAAAGGTTATAAGGGTTCAAAGATATGTGGTCTCAGGTGTTAAAAAAATGTTTGCAAAGGGCTTTAACATAGAGATACATACATATGTGTGTGTGTGTACATTTGTATTTATATGTGTTTATACGTATTTAAAGACATATAAACACTTAAATACATATGCATACATATATAGACATATATATATAGACATATATATGTGCATTGGAGCCCTTTGCAGTTAAGTAGATGAAAACATGAAAAACATATTTATGCAATATTCATAAGTATTTAACTGTGTATTTACTATATATATCTCACATTCCAATGTTCTGCACAAAGGGGAGTATGTTCTATGTATTCTTAAATAGATATTCATATATATATATATATATTATATATATATATATATATATATATATATATACATGTATATATGTATATATCTAGACCAAGTCGGGTTACTGCTGGAGAAAAAACAGTGGGAGGAAAGAAGCCAGAAGACCAGGCCTTATCCAGATCATTCAGCAAGAGGATTCAGGTAGTGGAACATTTGCATTTAACCCCTCACCCTAAATGAATAGCGCTATCTGCAACTAGGGTTGCCAGCTGTCCTCCATAAAAATACCGGACGATCTATAGGTGACTGGACATGGGATGTAGCTGGGTTCACACAAAAGCTCAATCTCACCCTTGATCCCACCACATTTATTTTTCACCCCTTGGTTGACAGTAACACATGTACGTAGTAGTGATGTGACCCCCTTGGCTGCCAAAAGTAAACACCCAGCAATGATTGAACACCGCCATGGTTGCCTGTAACACATATAATAGAAAATGCTGGAAACCCCAGAGGTAATCACATGACATGATCCTGAGGCTCAGCCATAGCTCTGTAGATATTACCAGACCAAAGCAGTTCATGTCATAAGGGATTAAAGGAGCAATGTCGTGCGACTCCTCCCCGCTTTCTATCTGACGCCTGGGACGCTACCGCCCGCCCCTTAGAGTGTTAACACCGCTCAAACCTTAGTGGTCCTCCAGAATCACCAAGCAAACACCAAGCGATTTCCGAAAGGAGCTGAAAAATTAACGCCTTGGACTGACCAGCGGGCTATGAGTCGACTAACCCTGCCCGGAGCCAGGGGGAGCCTAACCCTGCAACTTTAAACAAATTAGCCGCTATCAGGGTGGGAGGGGTGGGAGATCTGTGATGGCCAGGAACAGAAAAAGAAGCCCCTTTTTATTGGTAAGTAGAGATCCCTCCCTTAGACTGCAACATTGTTGCAAGTCTCACTCACACAACCCACATACACTCCTCCTCCCTGCTTCCTTAACCCTTAAGCTGTTTCTGGCTAATCTGCTGCCCTGCACTTTCCTAAGGGATTAAAGGAGCAATGTTGTGCGACCCTGTAAGAAAACCCCTTCCCCACTCAACCATCTACTTTAAACTAATAAATAAAGACACAACAACAATTGGGATTTTAAAGACCCTTGGGTCATTTATTAACACGAGGCACCCCTGCATGTTTATTTTAACGAAAACATCAGGGTCTTTTTTCAAATTTAACTCTGACTCATTTACATGGTTACATGTAAATGCTATAACTTTAACTTGAAAGAACAATAAGCGGCATTGCCTAACTATCTAACTCATATGAAGCGGGAAGCAGGCCCAGGCAGCTGAGACAAAGCGGAGCCCGACTACAACGCATTACAGATAGAAGGTTTTACTCGAGCTGTTCGGCCCACCGCAAACCAGGAGGAGCTTTCCCCAGGCATGCGCCTGACTACGTCACTCCTCCTGCAATGGCCGTCACTCCTCCCCGCTTTCTATCTGACGCCTGGGACGCTACTGCCCGCCACAAGAAACAACAAAACTACCTGATTCTTGCCGCCAAAACCTATTACTAACTACCTTATAACCTACAAAACTACAGCTACTAACCCTTTCCTAATATTCGCTATAAACCTGTCTAGCCTCAGGTCCGTTAGATGGACCCCATCCTGCCGATACAAGCTCCTGTCCCCTGCCGAGATGTCGGGGTGCCTCACCACAAAACCTCCCAATTCTCGAATAATGTTCCCTACATCCCTGTTAACTTTCTTCCTAACTCCAAAGGCGGCCTTATGGCAGACCATATGCCGCCAATGTAACCTGGGAATCACCTGTGACCAACCTACTCTTACCCCAGGCAACCATGCGTGCAACCAACCGAATGTCCGCGCACATAATCTGAATTAACTCTAGGGTAGGCATCACCCCTAGGTCATTGCCCCCCAGATGTATGACTATCACATCAGGACGACCCCACCTTCGGTAGGCCTCCTGTATCAACGCGGGCATTTCGTGCCAACATAGGCCTCTGCGCCCGAGCCACCTGACGGATGCCCGGGAGGGGTGAAAGCCCATGCAGCTCCCAGCCGGGAGTGCTGACACTCGGATGGAGGCCCAGTGTATGAAAGAGTGCCCGACAATCCAGATTTTACATGAACCTCGGCCCCTTCCTGAAAAAACACAAAACATTGTTAAACTCTGCAAACCAAACAACTGATCTCCCCAGTGACCCCCTACCCCCAGTCAGAGAGCCACCCCCTCAATACACCGCGCCCCTTCTTACTCAATTCTCCGGTGCCTTAAACGATCTAACGTACGTCTTATAGCGCTGCGAACTCTGGCGACCCAGCTCCTTGATTCTGTCTGTCGACCACATTAACGCCGCCACGCTGGTTGCTGCACCCACCCTAAAAGAATGCGGCGCTATGCACGACGCGTCCAAACCGGCCCGCGCCGCCGCCTTTGCCAAAACCCTGTCCCGATGGATCAGATATGGGCCTGACCCTTGAGGGCGTAAACCCTCAAAACCTGTCAACAACGAGACAGGACAAATCGCTTACTCGCAGCGCCCCTTGAAATGCCAGCGCGAATGCCGCCTTAAATAGCGCTACCTCGTATTGCCCCGCGCACACCGCCTCTAAGGCGTGCATCAGGTCCACCAGCCGAGCCACCGTAATGGGTTCCCTCCTGTCCGCCCTAGGGGGCTCCCTTCGGCCCCAACCCCGTATAGTTTGTTTAACGAGGAAAGTTCCCATGAAATCTCGCACCTTGAATAGCTTACTGAAGAAAGATAGGGCTGCCAGCTTACCCTGCACCAGAGATTTTCTGGCCCCCTACTCTCAAGGTCCCTTAACCACTCTAACAGGGTTACCTGGGAAGTGTCGTAGTAAGATAGCCGCTTTCTCCTGCAGAACTCCTGCCATTCGTTCCAGTGCCTCACATATGATGTCCAGGTCGCCGGAGCCAACAACGCCTTAACTAAGGGAAACACGAACTCCCAGGGAATGCCAGCCGCCAGAGATAAGACGGGCAGGGCAGGCCGTGAGGTGAGGCACAAGGGGCAACCCTCCTGAACACCTCCCATTTCCCTCTAGACAGCGCGTCAGCCATGATATTCTTAACCCCTGGCACATGCTTGGCTGAAAACTTGATATTATGCTGGAGGCATCTAAGTACCAGCTGCCTAAGGAGCCTGACTACCACCGTCGAGGTTGCTGACAAGTGGTTAATAGAGAAAACCACGCTCTGATTATCGCACCAAAAGATAACCGTTCAATTCGCCAACCTTTGTGGCCATAATTCCACGGCTACTATTATGGGGAATAGTTCAAGGAAACATAAGTTCCTTGTCAAACCCGCCTGAATCCACGATGCTGGCCACGCCTCTGTGCTCCACTCCGTACCTAGCATTGCTCCATACCCCCCGGAGCCCGCTGCATTGGTGAATAGATGCATGGATTGATTGGACTCCGCGGGTGTTCTCCATATACAGACTCCGTTGAAGTTTGTGAGGAACTCCTCCCAAACCCACAAGTCCTCGCGCATTCCCTCTGAGATATATATCCTTGCCCGCTGAGGCTTACCGCCCCCCAGCTGCGCCTCTAACCTGCGATTAAAAACGCGGCCCATCGGGATGACCCGCCCCGCAAAGTTCAGGAGGCCAAGCAAGGATTGCAGCTCCTTCCCCTTTATCGATTTCGCCGCCCTGGTGCCGTGCACCATGACCAGCAGGCGCCTCAGCTTGTCCTCCGGAAGCCTACATAGCTTCGCTACCGAATCTATTTCAATCCCCAAGAAGGTGAGGCGCGTGCAGGGGCCCTCCATTTTATCGGATGCCAAAGGAACCCCGAACACCTCCATCAATGAGGTCATGCTCTGCATCAGTTCCCTACACTGAGGGGAATCCGGTTCCCCCACTAGCAAGAAATCGTCCAGATAATGGGCGATCCGCTCTGATCACGCAAACTTTGCCAGCGCCCAATGCAGAAATGTGCTGAACGCTTCGAAGTAGGTGCATGAAATAGAGCAACCCATTGGGAGGCACCTGACCACGTAATAGCTGCCCTCGAAGTAGCACCCCATTAACCGGAACGATACCGGGTTAATCGGGAGTAGCTGGAATGCCGATTCGATATCCAGCTTCGCCATCAGCGAGCCCTCCCCTGCTTTCCGCACAATATCAACTGCAGATTCAAATGATTGATACTGCACCGAGCTGAGGTCTGGTGAAATGGCATCATTTACCGACCCCCCTTTTGGGAAAGAAACGTGCTGAATTAGGCGGAACTTTCCGCTTTCCTTTTTTGGCACCACGCCCAGCGGGGACACAATGAGTCCCTCAATAGGCGGCTGTTTAAAGGGGCCCGCCATGCGCCCCAAACTAACCTCCTTCCCAATTTTCTCACGAACGACCCCCGGGAACTGATTTGCCGATTTCAAGTTCCTCCGAATTATGGACCCCGTTACCACTCCCCGTACAGGGATGATAAACCCCTCCCTCAGGCCGGATAGCAGCAAGCCTGCCGCCTCCCAGTCCGGGTACACTGCAAGCCATCCCTCAAGGGCGTCCACCCTCAGCGGGGTGGTTGCTCTTTCCAGCTGGCGGCAACTTGCCCCCACTGCGATCCCCTGCCTGCTCGCGCTTTCTGGTGCATTCAACTCCTGGGTGCTGGACGCTGCAGTAGCGGCACACGTGGCGAAAGGAACAACTTTGCCCCCTGTCGCATTGCTTCTCTTGAAATTTCCAGCATTCCCAGCCCTTCCGCCGTGCCCGCGCGCCTGCTCGAAAGGGCTGGCTACCCGACAGCCCTGCAGGTGACGCCTGCACCTTTGGCCCTAGTTTGTTCCATAGGAGTAACTCAATGGACCCAAACGACAAGGAAGGATCTGCCGCCATCTTTCTGCGATAAGCGATATCATAATCCCTCCATATCCCTTCCTTATGACATTTATAGATCCTCTCTATCGTGCTCTGATATTTGAGGATATCTTCCCCTTGCGTAGGCCATTTGGCCAAGTAACAAGACCCCAGCACCCTAAAACAGCTCACCCACTCTTCGTAGGTGTCCGGCCTTTTCAACTTCTGTCCCGTCCTCCGCCATTTCCTTTTGTTTTTGAGCCTCAGCCGAGAGCTCAAATATGTTAACATATTTTCTATTATGTATTTTTTTAACCGTTTTGGACTTCAGGTGCTCGTGCAAGCAATGCACCTTGACCGTGACAGAATCCCCTTCCAGGGCCGATTTTCTATTACCCTCCTGGATGGCCCCACGGTCCCCAGTCGCGCCCGTGTCCTCACTACCACCCTTCTCGGTTTGCGGCCCTGAGCCCTGGCTGAGCGCTTTCTTCCTATCTGCCATCAGTGTCCTTAGCATCCTGTACATACGCTTCTCCCCTTTCTTGTGCAAACCTAACTCGGTGTCACTTTCTGACCCTAACTCTGTTGAACTGGTGTCCCCCTCCTCTAGTGTCTGTGGTGCAAGGTATTGCTCACCTGCATCTGTGCTTCCTTGTCCCCTTTCAGCCGGCGGTGCCTGCGGCGCTGATGATGTTGCTGCTGCCATGGAACTGTCCGAATGCATACCTGGCCCCTGGACCGCCACCTGCTGCGACTCCATCTGTGGGAAGAAAGACAGGAGAGGAGTACCGGTTGCACGGGGAGGCAAGGCTCCATTCACGCACCCTGCATTCATTCTACTGGCTAGATTATCAGCCCTCTGCAGCTGTCCCCCTTGCATCAAATGCTGAACCCCATCTTGCATGCTCCCTGCTGCCCCCCAATCGCGGGGCTCTGACCCAAAATCAGCCTGTTGCTCCCTTCCTTGCTGACTCCTCCATACATTGGACAAATGTGCTCCTTTCCTGCCTTGCTACTGCCAAATAGCGCCCCTGTCCCGTGGGCCTAACTGCCCAGGGCTCATATTGTAGTACAACATGTTATCATCCCCCATCCCCCCAAATGCATCTCCCCTGTTATAGCATGGCCTAATATCATCCCCCATCCCCCCAAGTGCATCTCCCCTATTCCCCACTGCTTGACAGACTGATTCCCTGCGTGAGCGCATCAGCCCCTCGCCGTGCACCCCCCAACCCGCCCTCCCCCGCAGCCGGCACCCTCCTCCTACCTTCCGGTGAGAGGGATGCAGAGAGAGCTGATCGCTTAGCTCCTCTCCTGGCCGCGCTTAAGGTCCTACTGTGGCCGCGCCCGGAAGTCCCACCCACCGGAAGTACGTCAGGGGGTGGGGCTCCGGGCGCACGGACATGGCGCAATACAGGCTCCAAGGCCTGCGGAGGCCTAGCGAGGCCTGATGGACTAGGCCCGCACCCGGCGGGCGCTCCCACCGATGCCCGGCGGGTACCATGGGCCTCCAACACACCGGATGACGCCGTCGCTGGACCACCCAAGGAGCCGGATGGGCCACGCGACGGCCCGGTGGTGAGTGCAGGTGGTGTGGCGGTAGAAGTGCCGGATCCCTCCAAGCAAGCGGATGGACCACGTGGTGGTCCGGTTGTAACCTCAGGTGGTGTGGCGGTAGAGGATCCGGCGACCGCCACGGGTCCCTCCAAGCAGACGGATGGGCCGCGTGGCGGGCCGGTACTGGGTCCTGGTAGTGTGGCAGTAGTAGGCCCCATGGCCGAAACGGGCCCATGCCTGCTTGCGGATGGGCCACGTGTCGGCCCGCTACTAGGCCCTGGTCATGTGGCCGTAGATGGGGCCGCCGCATTGGAGAGGCAACCCCCCCGGACGTAGTCGGCCCCCCGCCAGGCTGCTGGGGTAATGGAGCGGCGGACAAGGGGGGAGCCCCTTGCCCTCCGAACACAGGGCCCAAGACATTTGAAAGGGACTGGACTAGCGACCACACGGTCGCTAGCTGTCCCTGGGGAATAGATCCTACATCCAGGTGCCCAATCTGCCTCACTAGGCCCCCACCCTCCCTACCATCCTTGTAGGCCACAGCCTAAACCTGGCCCTGAACCAGCCCTACGTTACCACTAATCCCACCCAGCTGCTCCCCCCTACCCCCTAATCCCATCCCACCACTCTCCCTATGCTCCTCCTCAACCCCTGCAGAGGCCTCTGCTGGGTGTAAGTTCTCTCCCCCCGCTCCCCACCTTGCAAAGTGTTATGGCCCAGCCTAAGGGTTGGTCCCTGGGACCCTGGGGAAGGGGGAATAATATCAACGTCACTCATCTCTTTTTCTGCAGGTTCCTTGCGTCCACGCTGAGGGCCCACATCCCTGAACCGGAGAGGAGGCAAAGAAGACCTGCGTGACCGATTCATCCCTGCAATCCAGCAAGACAGCTTCCATGAGAAGATCTGTGATGGCCAGGAACAGAAAAAGAGGGCCTAAAACTCCCAGAAGCCCCTTTTTATTGGTAAGTACAGATCCCTCCCTTAGCCCGCAACATTGTTGCAAGTCTCACTCACACAACCCACATACACTCCTCCTCCCTGCTTCCTTAACCCTTAAGCCGTTTCTGGCTAATCTGCAGCCCTGCACTTTCCTTTTAATAATCTATTCCCAACATATAAGCACTGGAAACTGGGAGTTTTGTTAGAACTTAAAGGGACTGTAAACACCTTGTAATTACAAGACATTTCTGTTACTGTCCTACAGAATAACATATCAGCCAAATGTAAACATTTGTTTAACAAAATAAATTCCTGTTTACTGCAGTTGGTTTTCAATAGAAAAACTGCACCCAACACTCACCTTATTTGGAGGAGCCAAATAAGTTTGAGTCGGCAGACAACAAGGTTAATCTTTGCCATTAAGTTAGTATAAAGTTAATTGTTTTGCAGTTGTTATCTGTTAAAGCCAATAAGAACAATTTTTGATGCAGAGTTAGCTCTGAAAAGTCAACGGGATGCAGTTCCAACTCAATGTACAATTTTCAAAGCTAAATTACATGAAAAGGAGCAAAACAGAGTATATTACAAGGT
Organism: Bombina bombina; assembly: GCF_027579735.1. Lineage (NCBI taxonomy): Eukaryota > Metazoa > Chordata > Amphibia > Anura > Bombinatoridae > Bombina > Bombina bombina. The sequence goes on along the minus strand of NC_069503.1, from coordinate 835,490,203 downwards.
TGTTTTATTATGCATAATTAAACATCTTATGTTAAAGCTACACTAATAACATAACATAAAGGGACAGTCTAGTCAAAATTAAACTTTCAGGATTCAGATAGGGCATGACATTTTAAACAACTTTCCAATTGACTTTTATCATTCAGTTTGCTTTGTTCCCTTGGTGGTATTTTTGAAAAGCTAAACCTAGGTAGGCTCAAACTGATTTCTAAACCGTTGAAAATCGCCTCTTAGCTCAGAGCATTTTGAAAGTTTTTCACAGTTAGACAGTACTAGTTCATTTGTGCCATATAGATAACATTGTGCTCACGCCCGTGGAGTTATTTAGGAGTCTGCACTGATTGGCTAAACTGCATCTCTGTCAAAAGCACTGAGATAAGGGGGCAGTCTGCAGAGGCTTAGATACAAGGTAACCACAGAGGTAAAACATATATTAATATGAGATCGTCATTCAAGGGAGGTACTTCCGGTAGGAGGCGCATGGCGAGAAGCTGTGAGGAGTGAGGAGGCTCGCTGTGCGACACCCCCGCCGACACTGCACTGGCAAACGTGCAGAGCATTTGTTGCCCGTTGGATGCGGAGGAACACCGCAACCCAGAGGCCTGAACGGTGGAGCTTGGCTGCCGTTACTGCTCGTGAAGTGCCCTTAAAGCCTTTTGACCGCCTGGCTACGGTCACGCTGGTAGATCAGCACAGGAAGAGGCGGAGATCATAACCCTGCTGCTCGAGACCCGACCTCAGCACGGCTGTTGCGGAGCGAGACGGATCCCCAGTGTCGAGGTGGGGAATCATTTGGAAACCCTCTCGGTCAGAGCCGAAGCAACGCCGACAAGCTGTGAAACTCCAGACCCCCCCCGCCTGGTTGGGGGAGAGCGACGAAGACACTTTAACTCTCCTGCCTGCTCGGACCAGCTACACATGGTCTGACTAGAGTGAATCCCACAACGAAAAGTCCCAGAGCTCGTCTGGGCGAAGGTAAGAAGAGAAAGATAAGAAGAGGAGGTTGTTTTGCACAGATTATAACTTTTTGCAAGTTTCTTAAACCCACAGCTATCACAAAACAAATCACTACAGTTTATACATAGCTGGGCTATCGATAAAACCTACAAGGTGGATTATAGCGGTTACAAGAGCATAATAACTGTAAGTGCATGTTTGTAGCACCACTGCTCATTTAAGGAGTTACACATACTACCTGAAACATTTGATATTAGTAGGTAGATCACGCCATAATAGGAACTGGCTGGACTCCCCGGGTAACCGCAGTTCAGACACATGTGGGAAGTACCTAGGATCATTATAAGTTGTGTGGCTCCCAGCGGAAGCTTTGAAAAGGATAAGGCAGCCGACTTTCCCTAGTGAGAGTCCTATATCACGGCCGGTTACCACACTTATCTGTTGGAGTCATAATTTTTGTTAACTTTTTTGTTTAGGGGCGATATTAGCCATTTAAACAGTCTATATATCGACTATTCCATCTCAGAAAAACGCCCTTGTAAGCAAGGACACCCTGTATAACATATCTGTCAGAAATCTGTACCTAATATGTGATGAATATTACTGTCATGTAGTCCATTTCATGATTTAATATTGCAATATTCAGGCATATAGATAAGGTCCTTTAAGAATTTGTTTTAGGTACCTCCTACATCAGATGATGTGTATATGATATATGGTTATATATGGGTAATAATCGAAAGGAGGAAAACATTTTTTTTTGCCTTTGTTTTTCCTTTTTTTTTTCTGCTCTTCATCCATTGCACATTTCTCCCCAACAACAGTAATTAACCTTACTAACTGTTATTACAAATATCGCATAGTATAACTGTTGTGGGGTGATAACTTTATGACTAAAGTGCATAGGCTATTCGTGATTTAATGTATATGGAGTTTAGCTTACAGTAGTAATTGTAATCTGAGCCTGCATAGCTATACTTAATTACTAAGTGAACGTTGCCCCTGTAAAAAAAAAACAAAAACAAAAAAAAACAAAAAAAAACGTACATCTGAGTATTAAATAGAGAACAATTGCATTATTTATATTAGTGGAACAACTGGACAGCTTTCACTATAAATATTTGGCACTATTGGAAAGCAGCTTATTAATGTTCATTTAGAGTTTAATTGTTAATGGCGACACTATTGACAGGACCCCTGAATAATACCTGTTGACACAAGTATCGAACATTTTAGAAACATATGGGAAGATATTCCTTTTTGGAGTGCGAATCTAGCAGACAAGCAATTTAGGATAACACTTTCTGGGCCAAACGGTGGTATAGGCAGTTCTAGGATTTTTAGTTAGGAACACCAACAGAGACTGCCCATTACATACTCTTTCCCTCTGTCCTTCTCTCTTTTCTGGCAATTGCATTACTCACTATCACCAGGGGGTTATCCCCAATACTAGATTTAACCAGTACCCCACTTCCTCACACTTCCTAGTACACTCACTCCACGCACCTGCCCCCCCTCACCCACTCCCTTCTCACTATCACTTGTCCCCCCTTCCTCCCCTTTTCTTTCCTTTTTTTTTCTCCACCTCCCTCCCGCACCACTTTTGGCACATGTCGATAAAGTAATATATGGATACGTTTTTATCACCTAGCGCGCACGCAATGCCAGCTAAGACAAAAGACAGTCGGAAACCTAGGAGTAGCCTAGAACCCAATTTTGAACCAAGACCAGACACAAGTAGCTTAAACATAAACAAAACAGACATCGAGGAAATATCCAATCAGGTAGCCCAATTGCTACTCCCACAGTTTGAATCTATTAAACTGGAGATTTCCACGTTGTCTTTTGAAATGAAAAATTTCACTACAAGATTAGCAGATGCTGAAATCAGAATATCAGATGTGGAAGATTCCACATATAAACTAGAACAAATCAGTCAACAGCACAACACTCAAATTAAGGAGCTAAATGAAAAACTGGAAGACCTTGAGGATAGATCACGCAGGAATAATTTAAAAATAATTGGTTTGCCAGAAAGTCCCATGTACCAGGATCTTATTCATTTTGCAGCAATAAAATTACCACAACTCTTGGGGCTTAACCAACAAACACAGCCAATACAGGTAGAGAGAGCCCATCGGATGGGAAGTCTTAGACAACTTGAGGCAGGTAGCATACAGAAGCGCCCCATCATGGTGAAATATCTAAACTTCTATGATAAAACCAACATATTAAGGGCCTACAGAAAAATGCAAAACATAGAAATAGACAAGAATAGAATTTTACTATTTCAGGACTATTCACTGCAGACATCTAACAAACGGAGGGCAATGGCCCCATACTGCACTACACTAATAAACCAAGGCCTCTCGGCCAGGCTAATTTACCCTGCTAAAATTAAGCTTTTTAATAACAATGAAACAATTATGCTAAACACTCCGACAGAGGCCAAGGCCTACTTAGATCAACATAGGCCGGATATCAGTTAAAAGGCTGGGGAGTAGAGGCAGGAGTGAATCATGCAAATCACAAATAGGCTTACATATTTAGACCATCGTATGATAAAGGGGAATAAGAAATCAAGATTCCCACACATGCTTTCTCCTCATAAGCAAGCTTACATAGCCAGATATGATGAGGGAGCGAGACTAGGAGGAAGGGGGGGTTTCTTTTCTTTTGCCCCCTCCTTTTCCCCCCCTTTTTTTTTTTTTTTTTCTTTTCTCCCTTTTTTTCCCTTTCTCTCCCCTTCTTTTATGAGGCCTATAGATAATGACACAAATAGACTAAAATGACTTTAAAGGTCATGTCATGGAACGTGGGCGGTATCACAAACCCAATCAAACGTAAAAGAATTTTAACACACATAAATAAACACAGAGCTGATATTAATTTACTACAAGAAACACATTTATCCGAACAAGAACACAAAAAATTAAAAGTTAATTGGGTCCAGGAGATTATATCTACTCCATGTGCATCACGAAAACGTGGAGTAGCTATACTCATCCGGAAAAATCTGGATTATGAAATTATTTCTCAGGAGTTAGACCCTGGGAAGCGATATATTATTATGAGAATAAAAATCGCCTCAATCGTGTATACGATATGCAATGTATATGGCCCCAATAACTATGATGAGTTGTTCTGGGTAAAATTGAAGGCTAAATTGTTCTATTACATGGACACTATCATGATAGTTGCAGGGGACTTCAACCTTGCAGCAACCAATATAGATCGTCTGAACACTAGCAATACAAAACCAATTAGAACTCCCCAAAAAATATCTAGAATATTACGAACTTTTTGCAATACACTCCAATTACAAGATATCTGGCGTCACAAGAACCCTAATATAAGAGCTTACACATGTGAAGCTAAACATCATAAAACATTCTCACGAATTGATTTTTTTCTGGGTTCAGTCAGGGTGCTCGGGAACTGCATGAACGCGCAGATAGGCGACATTATCATTTCTGACCACGCCCCCATATTTTTAGAAATTAAGCTCAGCAACACCTCCTTTGAACCCGCAGGTGGATATACCTTTCCCCGCTATCTATCCAGTAACAAGGAGTTTCAAAAATACATTCAAGCGGTGTGGCGAGATTATAAATTACAGAACAGTTCATATAACCACAAGTCGGAAACTTACTGGGAAACAGCTAAAGCAGTAATCAGGGGTGAGATTAAAAAATATACATGCAGGATCAGGGCCAAAACACGTTTAAGAGAGAGAGAGCTATCAAATCATCTTAGAAACACCTACAATTTGTACATTACCGACCCTAACCAGTCACACTGGCAGAAATATTGTAAAGCCAAATTAGAATGGGATACAACATCACTTAAGAAAGCTATGACACAAGAAAACCAACAAAGGGCTAAGTTTTACAGATTCGGTAGTAAAGTTGGGAAATTACTGGCAAATTGTGTTAAGATACACCAAGCACATAAACCTATAAAAGCCATTAAGATTGGGGAGAAAAGATTAACTGAGTCAGAGGATATTAAGACCGGATTCCATGAATTTTTTAAAAGATTATACACCGACCCATATATAGATATTCAGAACAAAGAGAAGTTTTGGGGAAATATCCAGGTCCCAGTTCTACCCCGACAAGTTGCAGAAAAGCTTAATCAAATCATAACTAACACCGAAGTAACACAAGCTATAGACAGACTTAGACTGGGGAAAGCTGCCGGCCCTGATTTACTCCCGGCCGAAATGTATAAAATATTGAAAGATGAGGTCGCAACAGCACTAACGAATCTGTTCAATGATTATCTAGGCAAGGGCAAGACACCTTCTAAATATTTTACTGCATCAAAAATCATACTAATCCCAAAAAAGGGAAAAGACCCAGAAATAGCTGATTCATACCGCCCCATATCACTCCTAAATGTTGATTATAAAATTTTCACTGCAATTCTGGCACATAGATTAAAACCCATTCTTGAATCCCTAATACATGTGGACCAGGTCGGCTTTATGGCACAGCGGAACTCAATGGCCAGTACTAGGAAAATATTTTTGCTAATTGACTTCCTACATGCTAATAAAACCCACCAACAGGCCGACCCAGCTATCCTCTCTCTCGATGCCCAAAAAGCATTTGATGCGATTACCTGGGATCACTTATTCTATGCCATGAAACAGTTTGGATTTATAGGGAATTTCCCCACTTGTATTAGGGCACTATATTCAAATGCATCATCAATGTTATTGGTAAACGGCTCACTCACAGAATCTTTTGATATCAAGACAGGTACCCGTCAAGGGTGTCCAATCTCACCACTATTATTCAATTTGGCATTGGAACCTCTAGCATTAATGCTAAAAACTCAACTAGAAGGGCTTAACATAGGCGATAAAGCTTTCAAAATCCTGCTTTACGCAGACGACGTATTAATTTTTCTCAAAGATCCCCAAGCCGAGATTCCCCATATATTGAAGACTATCGAAGCGTTTGGTTCATTCTCAGGCTACAAAATTAATGTTAACAAGTCTGACCTACTTTGGCTAAATTCAAACCCGCAAACAAATTACACGCCTCCATTTAATGTTGCAGAACACTACATCACATATCTTGGTATCAGAATTAGTAGAAATCCATTAGAATGGTATGAACAAAACTTCGTACCACTTCTAAACAAAATTGAAGCAGATTTGTTGAACTGGATGAAAATTCCCCTCTCACTAACGGCTAAAATTAACCTAGTCAAGATGACCATATTACCCAAACTACTATATACCATGCAGAATACACCCCTTATACTAGCAAAAAAAGATATCAAGCTTCTGGACAAACGAATTAGGACCTTTTTATGGGGCATGGGTAAGAATAGGGTCGCACTCGACAAATTGGCTCATCTTAGACAATACGGTGGACTATCATTCCCCATATTCGCACTCTATAATAATATCTGTTTGGCTAAGGTCGCCATGGACTGGATCACGGAAAGATCTTATATTGCTTCACTTGAAGTTGAACAAAAACTAATCTCCCCTTATTCATTAATTGCGCTATTACACTGTCCTATTAAAGCACTCCCAGCTAAGCTCAAGACTAAATGCACCATAGTAAATGTCATCAAAGCATGGCAATACATTCGTTTATGCATGAACGACAACCCCCAAATCTCTGAGCTAGTACCTATTGTCAAGAATCCATGCTTTAGTCCTGGATTAAGTAATAGAGTATTTAAAAGATGGGCAACACAAGGTCTTACTCACTTAATTCATCTTCGCGATACTGAGACCACGAACATACACACTTTTATCTTTCTTAAAGCCAAGTTCCAACTTCTGAATAGAGATTTTTATGCGTACTTGCAAGTGCGACATTGGTATAATGAACTAGTTCAAAATCAAACGGGTCACTGGCTCCATCCTGGCATAAGAATGGGCCTTTCCTTATATAAAGCAGGAAAGCACTCTATCAGTTACTGGTACAGAATGATATTCGTACAGAAAGGTGAAGCCAATCTGGTAAGAATCCAGGCTAAATGGCTAAGTGATATTCCTACAATAGATATTGAACAGCTGAAACACAGTACAATAGTGGCGGAGCGTGCTACTCTATCGGCGTCATGGCGCGAATCACAATTTAAAATTTTAAATCGCTTTTACATAACTCCCGCAGATATAAATAAATGGTTCGATCAAACGCCAAAATTATGCCCAAGATGTAGATCCGTGGCGGCCGACCTGGTCCACATGTTTTGGTCATGCCCAAAAATTTTGCAATTCTGGAAACGGATACAGTTTTGGTTGAATCAACTATTTCACGCACAAATCACCCTATCACAAGCCAATATATTCTTCCTTTTAACAAACACCACTCACGAGATGCGCAATAATAATTTTATCAATACTGTAATATTGGGCGCCAGATATCTTATATTAAAAAACTGGCAAGCGATGCGTCCACCTACACTTAACAATCTTACATATCTACTCCATTCCCAATACATAATAGAACAAACGGACAATTTTAACAATGGACCCCAGCAACAACTCAGCTTTGAAAAAAAATGGTTAGTTTTTATTCAAAAATACAGGCATAATATATAAAAACTAACCAGTAGCGATCTCCCTCCCCTCCCCTTCCCCCCCTTTTTTTTTTTTTTTTTTTTTTTCTCCCCCCCCTTTTCTTTTCTCCTCCTTTGTTTCTCTCCTTTCTTCTTTCTTAACTCAGCAAGACTCTTATGATATTAAGTTAGGTCATGTGTTAACTGATAACTGGAGGGCATATAACTATATAAAATGTTAGTTAAACCTGGTAAAATATAACAGGAGACACCCCAGCACACACGGAGGGCATAAAAGATGTTGTATAGGTATAGAAATGTTATATATCATACAAAATTAAGCTTTGCTATAATATCACATAAAATAAGTGCTGGAACTTTTGTATACCGATGTGTTCTGCAATCTTTGATGTATGAATCTGTTAATTTTTTTTTGTTGGTGTTGAGAACACTCTGTAATAATTTGTAACAGACTGTTATGTTTCTTTTGTATGCCCTTCAATAAAAAAAAAATAATAATATAAAACATATATTAATATAACTGTGTTGGTTATGCAAAACTGGAGAATGGGTCTGTAGTCTGTCCCTTTAAGGCTTAACTGACAGTCATGGTATAATGTGATGCCTAGTTGTCATGGTGACAGCCTTAGGGAAGTGGCTTATGTGATGCAGCAGCTATGTCACAAAACCAACTTTCAACACAAAGCCACCAGCCTCATAACTGCTGCTCACTTTACTAGAGTTGCCAAACTGATCCTGTTGAGCTTCAGTTAGCACTAACATGTAAATATTAGTTATCTAATATTTTTATTTCACAGCTAGCAAATTACACTACAGATAGTGCTTTACAACCACTGCTCGGTATATGTGCTGGTATGAAGAACAGTGACTACCTCCAACACAATGTAAATGGCATCCGGTGGGAGCTGCAGGTATGAACACCAATGACCACAGGTAGTGTTACCATGATCACCCCATGATCACCCCAGCTCAGTAACTGAATAATATTAAATCACATTTATGTAAAATAATACAGATAAATGACAGAAGTAATAGCTTAAACTTCCTATGGGCACCAGTACTCTGAGACAAAACCTAGCATGCAACCCATACATAATAAGGATCAATATTATCTTCACACCTTTATTTAAAATTACATATTATTTAATACATATTATAATTTTTAACATAAGTATTTTAAACATATTATAGCATTATAACCATAACTGTAGGACACACCAATGCCTCTATGTGCTTCCTCTACATATCTTTATAAGACTTTAAACCAGCTTTAAGGATGGTAAGAATTACTGCATCATTAGTCTACAAATGTTCTAAAGCAAGGACTTCTAGTAAAGGTCTAGAATAAAGACTCCACGGCATGGGTCTGCAATTTATACGCTGCAAACTCATTGGTGCTGGGACCTCATTAAACACTGTACTGTAAGATGCAGCATCTGATGCAGCTGTTTTTTTCTGCTTGACCCGGATAAAGAATAGGGAACTGACTATCTGAAATAAATTCAAATCAGACTGATGCACATCTGGCCTGCAGTATAGGCACTGATGGCAGATGCCCTCACGCTGCAAGCTCACTGGTGCTGGAAACCCTCATTAAACACTGTACTGTAAGATGCAGCATCTGATGCAGCTGTTTGTTCTGTTTGACCCGGATGAAGAAAAGACAACTGGCGATCTGAAATAAATTCAGATCAGACTGATGCGCATCTGGCCTGCAGTATACGCGCTGATAGCAGATGTCCTTCAAGGATTTTCATATTACTAAACTGTAAGTATCTAAGGTAAGATTTTCTGAGATTAACAAGTTTGTAAGCTCTTTGAGCAAGACATCTCATTACCACACTAGATTGTAAATACAGATCCTGCTTCAAGAGCCCACAGACATGTGCAGTGAGGTCAGATCATTTCTCACATTTCTGTTGTGCTTTTCCTTTACTTTCTCATTTCATAAAAATCTTTAGCTTTAATTTGGTTCTGTAAGTTTAAAGCTTTCTGTACTTTTCAAGGCTTGTTGATATAAGATATACAAATCATCTCTGTGTCACTAGAACTTGAATCATAACAACAACAATAAAGCATAATTACACTTACACTGCTATAACTTTAATAATATGATATTAAATCAAATTGAATGGCTTAAATCCACTCTCACTGCACATATTTCTATAATGTAATAAATAATGTTAAGGATGTTGGCAAAGAGAATACAATGATATGATTAATATATTTGCACTTATATTCTCAATGCAATGACTTGACATAGAGACACCAATAATACTACTAGGTTATAAGCACCTAGCAGGTGGTTTACAATTTTATCTGAGAACTGCAGCACCCTGGAACAAGGACTACCATGTCTGTGACACTAAACTTGAATGTCTACAGTCACCATGGGACAATTACTACTGTTGGATTTTTGAAGCAGAGAGTCCTAGTGACGCAAAAGATTTGATACATCATGGGATGTTCCTGTATTTTACACCTCAGATTAGAAACTGAAAAAATACTGCATTATAAGGTACAGTGTGTCATACACCTATCTTTTTGCATTGGATGGACCATCCTTACAAGATGTGCATAGACTGATTCATACCTGGCAAGCTGTGTAATGAAGACTGGAATACTCTATGGCAGTGGCAGGAAGATTTCAGAGGGACTAGTGTTATGTCATATGCTGAGTGCAGTCTTACATCAGGGATTTATTTTATTTCTCTACACTGTAAGTAGCCAGAGGTAAGTTTTCCTTGTATACAAGATTGTAAGCTCTTTGAGCAAAGCACTGAAACACTAGATTGTAAGCTCTTGGAACAGGGTCTGCACTTACACCCATGGAAATCCTTTAGAGCAGGTACTCCCATTGTACCAAATAAATGTATTTTTGTTAATAGAGTGAGATAAACCCTCCATTTAATTCGTTCAGCAAGGAATAAATATACAATGGATAGAATATACAAATTATCCCACAGAGTGTATTACTAATTTAAAATGCATTTTTAATATGGCACCCCTTATGTTCCTGTCATTTTGAACCAGTAGTGTAGCAAACTGTGAAATATATGAGGCTTAAATAACACAGCATCAACCATAGGCAGCCTGTTTCGCTACTTTGGGACTCTCTCACTCAAGTCATTATGGTTGATCCTGATGTCCTCGAGCATTCCACCCATTGCTATAGGGCTGCCCATTATATTGAAATTAATTTTTAATTATAAGTGTTGCAATTTTGCACAGATAAGTATATTTGTTTTTTGCTAAGATTAATACAATGGAGGGATGAGCCCCAAGCGGGCCAAACAGGCTGTCTATGGTTGGTGCTGCTGTTCTGCAAAAGCATTCATTTCACGCTTTGTAAGTGTGGTTATGAAAATTAATTTAATCATCAGTAAAACTGGCATATAGCGGTAAACCTAAAATCAATGCTTAAGTACAATAACATAGAACCTACATCATACTGAAGAGTCCCAACGAGGGCGAAACAACCTGCCTATAGTGAAAAAACACTTTACATTTGTAGTATTACAATATATTATTCCCCTGCAAGACACCAATCTTTGAGTCTTTTTGTACTGGGTTTGTATGTAAGCAGAACTACTATAGAATAATAAGATTCAAGATTGTGCCTGATTTCCAAGTGTCCTTGACATATTAAAAGGGTTCCTACTTAAAACTATTAAATGTTCCGATGTTCTGCATATATCTGCAATAAATATGTTTGTATATTTATTTATGAGAACACAAATAATATCTGTTAATGATAGCAGCAACTGGATCACCCGAAAACCCCTAGCACTTATGTCCATGCTTATTTCAGTGCAGGCCTCCATTTCCCAAGTTGCCTACTAATTGCCTAATATAATGTTCTAATTCTTGAGGGCATTTAATGTTAAATGTTTGCAGTACACTACAGGTTACATCATTTGGGACCTACTAAATGGATATGAAACCCCTTTTTGTTCTTTCAGGATTCAGATAGAACATTACAGGCAATTTTAAATGATTTATTTAATTTACTCCTATTACCAAAGGGGCTTAATTCCCTTGATATACTTTTCTGAAGTCACAAAACACATCAACATTTAAAAAGTAGAGTTTTACTCATAATAACACTATCTGTTAAAACAAATATTAAATAAAAATATTGCATTAAAAGTTATAAGGGTTCAAAGATATGTGGTCTCAGGTGTTAAAAAAAAAGTTTGCAAAGGGCTTTAACATAGAGATACATACATATGTGTGTATGTGTGTGTACATTTGTATTTATATGTGTTTATATGTATTTAAAGACATATAAACACTTAAATACATATGCATACATATATAGACATATATATGTGCATTGGAGCCCTTTGCAGTTAAGTAGATGAAAACATGAAAAACATATTTATGCAATATTCATAGGTATTTAACTGTGTATTTACTATATATATCTCACATTCCAATGTTCTACACAAAGGAGAGTATGTTCTATGTATTCTTAAATAGATATTCCTATATATATATATATATATATATATATATATATATATATATATATATATATATATATATATATATATATACACATGTATATATCTAGACCAATTCGGGTTACTGCTGGAGAAAAAACAGTGGGAAAAAAGAAGCCAGAAGACCAGGCCTTATCCAGATCATTCAGCAAGAGGATTCAGGTAGTGGAACATTTGCATTTAACCCCTCACCCTAAATGAATAGCACTATCTGCAACTAGGGTTGCCAGCTGTCCTCCATAAAAATACCGGACGATCTATAGGTGACTGGACATGGGATGTAGCTGGGTTCACACAATGTCCCCACAAAAGCTCAACCTCACCCTTGATCCCACCACATTTATTTTTCACCCCTTGGTTGACAGTAACACATGTACGTAGTAGTGATGTGACCCCCTTGGCTGCCAAAAGTAAACACCCAGCAATGATTGAACACCGCCATGGTTGCCTGTAACACATATAATAGAAAATGCACAGTGTAACTTTTTTTGAGCCATATTTCTAATGCATAAAGGCCTAGAAGGCCCTTTACATTTAGCCGACAGGGGTCTTTAAGTGTCCAGTATTTTTGTACAGATTGTACTGGACAGCCTGCTAAAATACTGGACAGCACTCTATCTGTATAGTTCAGATCAAATATAATTAATATAAAATGAATACAGACATAAAGGCTTTTAAATGTGGGGACTCTACTATTAAATATTAACAGACCTAGCACCTGTAGTTTCTTAGTTAGCTACACTACACAATTACATATTGCTAATTAGTATGGCTGGTAACCCCAGAGGTAATCACATGACATGATCCTGAAGCTCAGCCATAGCTCTGTAGATATTACCAGACCAAAGCAGTTCATGTCATTTTAATAATCTATTCCCAACATATAGGCACTGAAAACTGGGAGTTTTGTTAGAACTTAAAGGGACAGTAAACACCTTGTAATTACAAGACATTTCTGTTACTGTCCTACAGAATAACATATCAGCCAAATGTAAACATTTGTTTAACAAAATAAATTCCTGTTTACTGCAGTTGGTTTTCAATAGAAAAACTGCACCCAACACTCGCCTTATTTGGAGGAGCCAAATAAGTTTGAGTAGGCAGACAACAAGGTTAATCATTGCCATTAAGTTAGTATAAAGTTAATTGTTTTGCAGTTGTTATCTATTAAATTATTATTATTATTATTATTATTATTATCAGGTATTTGTAGAGCGCCAACAGATTCCGCAGCGCTGAATCTATTAAAGCCAATAAGAACAATTTTTGATGCAGAGTTAGCTCTGAAAAGTCAACAGGATGCAGTTCCAACTCAATGTACAATTTTCAAAGCTAAATTACATGAAAAGGAGCAAAACAGAGTATATTACAAGGTTGTTTTATTATGCATAATTAAACATCTTATGTTAAAGCTACACTAATAACATAACATAAAGGGACAGTGCATGCCATTTTAAACAACTTTCCAATTGACTTTTATCATTCAGTTTGCTTTGTTTCCTTGGTGGTATTTTTGAAAAGCTAAACCTAGGTAGGCTCAAACTGATTTCTAAACCGTTGAAAATCGCCTCTTAGCTCAGAGCATTTTGAACGTTTTTCACAGTTAGACAGTACTAGTTCATGTGTGCCATATAGATAACATTGTGCTCACTCCCGTGGAGTTATTTAGGAGTCTGCACTGATTGGCTAAACTGCATCTCTGTCAAAAGCACTGAGATAAGGGGGCAGTCTGCAGAGGCTTAGATACAAGGTAACCACAGAGGTAAATAAAAAGAGAAAGAGAGATGCACTCAGCTGAGACAGAACAAAAGCTGGAAAAACTTCCGTGTCTGTTCATTTTATTATAGTGTGCCACTCAGGGTGCATACTCTTTTAGCACACTATGCCCCTAAACAGAGAAAAAATATCCTGTAGCATATCAGTCTGACCCTGCCCAATGACAGTCCAGCGCCGAAATACCAGGCAATTCTTCTTTGAACAAGAGAAACAACAACCCCAGATGATCGTTTCGGCCTTCTGTGGGCCTCGTCAGTGAGGTGCAGTCGCATCTCTCTAAGGGCATGTGTGCAAGGGGTCCACGTCTGGTTTCCCTTTTACTCTTAGGGAGACCCAAGAGCAATTTGCATAAATAAAAAGAGAGAGAGAGATGCACTCAGCTGAGACAGAACAAAAGCTGGAAAAACTTCCGTGCCTGTTCATTTTATTATAGTGTGCCACTCAGGGTGCATACTCTTTTAGCACACTATGCCCCTAAACAGAGAAAAAATATCCTGTAGCATATCAGTCTGACCCTGCCCAATGACAGTCCAGCGCCGAAATACCAGGCAATTCTTCTCTGAACAAGACTGCACCTCACTGACGAGGCCCACAGAAGGCCGAAACGATCGTCTGGGGTTGTTGTTTCTCTTGTTCAGAGAAGAATTGCCTGGTATTTCGGTGCTGCACTGTCATTGGGCAGGGTCAGACTGATATGCTACAGGATATTTTTTCCCTGTGGAGGGGCATAGTGTGCTAAAACAGTATGCACCCTGAGTGGCACCCTAAAATGAACATGGCACGGAAGTTTTTCCAGCTTTTGTTCTGTCTCAGCTGAGTGCATCTCTCTCTCTTTTTATATTTATGCAAATTGCTCTTGGGTCTCCCTAAGAGTAAAAGGGGAAACCAGACGTGGACTCCTTGCACACATGCCCTTAGAGAGATGTGACTGCACCTCACTGACGAGGCCCACAGAAGGCCGAAACGATCGTCTGGGGTTGTTGTTTCTCTTGTTCAGAGAAGAATTGCCTGGTATTTCGGTGCTGGACTGTCATTGGGCAGGGTCAGACTGATATGCTACAGGATATTTTTTCCCTGTGGAGGGGCATAGTGTGCTAAAAGAGTATGCACCCTGAGTGGCACCCTAAAATGAACATGGCACGGAAGTTTTTCCAGCTTTTGTTCTGTCTCAGCTGAGTGCATCTCTCTCTCTTTTTATATTTATGGAAATTGCTCTTGGGTCTCCCTAAGAGTAAAAGGGGAAACCAGACGTGGACTCCTTGCACACATGCCCTTAGAGAGATGCGACTGCACCTCACTGACGAGGCCCACAGAAGGCCGAAACGATCGTCTGGGGTTGTTGTTTCTCTTGTTCAGAGAAGAATTGCCTAGTATTTTGGTGCTGGACTGTCATTGGGCAGGGTCAGACTGATATGCTACAGGATATTTTTTCCCTGTGGAGGGGCATAGTGTGCTAAAAGAGTATGCACCCTGAGTGGCACCCTAAAATGAACATGGCACGGAAGTTTTTCCAGCTTTTGTTCTGTCTCAGCTGAGTGCATCTCTCTCTCTTTTTATATTTAACCACAGAGGTAAAACATATATTAATATAACTGTGTTGGTTATGTAAAACTTGAGAATGGGTGATAAAGGGATTATCTAATATCTTTATTTCACAGCTAGCAAATTACACTACAGATAGTGCTTTACAACCACTGCTCGGTATATGTGCTGGTATGAAGAACAGTGACTACCTCTAACACAATGTAAATGGCATCTGGTGGCAGCTGCAGGTATGAACACCAATAACTACAGGTAGTGTTACCATGATCACCCCATGATCACCCCAGCTTAGTAACTGAATAATACTAAATCACATTTATATACATTGTAAAATAATACATATAAATGACAGAAGTAATTGCTTAAACTTCATATAAGCACCAGTACTCTGAGACAAAACCTAGCATGCAACCCGTACATAATAAGGATCAATGTTATCTTCACACCTTTATTTAAAAATACATATTATTTAATACATATTATAATTTTTAAAATAATTATTTTAAACATATTATAAGCATTATAACCATAACTGTAGGACACACCAATGCCTCTATGTGCTTCCTCTACATATCTTTATAAGACTTTAAACCAGCTTTAAGGATGGTAAGAATTACTGCATCATTAGTCTACAAATGTTCTAAAGCAAGGACTTCTAGTAAAGGTCTAGAATAAAGACCCCACGGCATGGGTCTGCAATTTATATGCTGCAAACTCATTGGTGCTGGGACCTCATTAAACATCTGATGCAGCTGTTTTTTCTGCTTGACCCGGATAAAGAATAGGGAACTGGCTATCTGAAATAAATTCAAATCAGACTGATGCACATCTGGCCTGCAGTATACGCACTGATGGCAGATGCCCTCACGCTGCAAGCTCACTGGTGCTGGAAACCCTCATTAAACACTGTACTGTAAGATGCAGCATCTGATGCAGCTGTTTGTTCTGTTTGACCCGGATGAAGAAAAGACAACTGGCGATCTGAAATAAATTCAGATCAGACTGATGCGCATCTGGCCTGCAGTATACGCGCTGATAGCAGATGTCCTTCAAGGATTTTCATATTACTAAACTGTAAGTATCTAAGGTAAGGTTTTCTGAGATTAACAAGTTTGTAAGCTCTTTGAGCAAGACATCTCATTACCACACTAGATTGTAAATACAGATCCTGCTTCAAGAGCCCACAGACATGTGCAGTTAAGTCAGATCATTTCTCACATTTCTGTTGTGCTTTTCCTTTACTTTCTCATTTCATAAAAATCTTTAGCTTTAATTTGGTTCTGCATGTTTAAAGCTTTCTGTATATTTCAAGGCTTGTTGATATAAGATATACAAATCATCTCTGTGTCACTAGAACTTGAATCATAACAACAACAATAAAGCATAATTACACTTACACTGCTATAACTTTAATAAAATGATATTAAATCAAATTGAATGGCTTAAATCCACTCTCACTGCACATATCTGTATAATGTAATAATGTTAAGGATGTTGGCGAAGAGAATACAATGATATGATTAATATATTTGCACTTATATCCTCAATGCAATGACTTGACATAGGGACACCAATAATACTGCTAGGTTATAAGCACCTAGCAGGTGGTTTACAATTTTATCTGAGAACTGCAGCACCCTGGAACAAGGACTACCATGTCTGTGACACTAAACTTGAATGTCTACAGTCACCATGGGACAATTACTACTGTTGGAACAGGGTCTGCACTTACACCCAGGGAACTCCTTTAGAGCAGGGACTCCCATTGTACCAAATAAATGTATTTTTGTTAATAGAGTGAGATAAACCCTCCATTTAATTAGTTCAGCAAGGAATAAATATACAATGGATAGAATATACAAATTATCCCACAGAGTGTATTACTAATTTAAAATGCATTTTTAATATGGCACCCCTTATGTTCCTGTCAGTTTGAACCAGTAGTGTAGCAAACTGTGAAATATATGAGGCTTAAATAACACAGCATCAACTATAGGCAGCCTGTTTCGCTACTTTGGGACTCTCTCACTCAAGTCATTATGGTTGATGCTGATGTCCTCGAGCATTCCACCCTTTGCTATAGGGCTGCCCATTATATTGAAATTAATTTTTAATTATAAGTGTTGCAATTTTGCACAGATAAGTATATTTGTTTTTTGCTAAGATTAATACAATGGAGGGATGAGCCCCAAGCGGGCCAAACAGGCTGTCTATGGTTGGTGCTGCTGTTCTGCTCAAGCATTCATTTCACATTTTGTAAGTGTGGTTATGAAAATTAATTTAATCATCAGCAAAACTGGCATATAGCGGTAAACCTAAAATCAATGCTTGAGTACAATAACATAGAACCTACATCATACTGAAGAGTCCCAACGAGGGCGAAACAACCTGCCTATAGTGAAAAAACACTTTACATTTGTAGTATTACAATATATTATTCCCCTGCAAGACACCACTCTTTTTGTACTGGGTTTGTATGTAAGCAGAACTACTATATAATAATACAATTCAAGATTGTGCCTGATTTCCAAGTGCCCTTGACATATTTAAAGGGTTCCTACTTAAAACTATTAAATGGTCAGATGTTCTGTATATACCTGCAATAAATATGTTTGTATATTTATTTATGAGAACACAAATAATATCTGTTAATGATAGCAGCAACTGGATCACCCGAAAACCCCTAGCACTTATGTCCATGCTTATTTCAGTGCAGGCCTCCATTTTCCAAGTTGCCTACTAATTGCCTAATATAATGTTCTAATTCTTGAGGGCATTTATTGTTAAATGTTTGCAGTACACTACAGGTTACATCATTTGGAACCTACTAAATGGACATGAAACCCCCTTTTGTTCTTTCAGGATTCAGATAGAACATTACAGGCAATTTTAAACGATTTTTTAATTTACTCCTATTACCAAAGGGGCTTAATTCCCTTGATATACTTTTCTGAAGTCACAAAACACATCAACATTTAAAAGTAGAGTTTTACTCATAATAATACTATCTGTTAAAACAAATATTAAATAAAAATATTAGATTAAAAAGTTATAAGGACTGATGCTGTATTTGGTAGTTCCAACCCCTTACAAAAACACTTAAATAACTACTTATTCTAAGAAATAAACACACAACACAGATAGCTGGGTTTTAAGACCATGACAATGGTCATATTTATTAACAACATATTAACTTTGCTTCAACGGAAGTCATTCAAATATTTAACCTGTGGCAGCATTCGAGGCCTAGTAAAATGATCACTATTAGCTCCATATGACAAGAGGTCGCAGCCAGATGTTGTGGAATTGCAAATGCCAAGGGTGGGCCGCAAATGTGGCCCCACCCCATTCCGTCTAATAGGCGTGGACGTCCTAAAGGATCTTCAGCCATCAGACCCGCGGGGCGGGGCCCCCCAAGTCACGACCTGAGGACATCACCCCCGCCCATTAGCCCGACTGTCACCTCTGCAGACTCCGCCCTCAATTGTTGATGGCTACGACCTCCCGCCACTAGGAGATATGTTTAGTATGATGCGCTTCAACCTCTAAGGCACTGGTGTAGCAAAGTCCTGCAGCAATGCTCGTCCAGGAAGCAACCAAAATTACGGCTAAGGTCTTATAAAGACTAGGTCAACTAACCCCATCCCTGCCTTTCGCATCTAAGGACCAGCAACCCATCTGGGAAGCCATCTGCCTGAATGACGCCATGAAAAACGTTGACTTAGCAACTACACAATTAAAACCACAAAGAGGGTTGGGAGGGAGGGAACATTTCTTCTTGAAAATCCCAGGTAGAAGAGGCCAGATTGTTCCAGAGCTTCCCTTATAAGTGGTAAGCCTAAGACCTCCCCTCACTTTGCAACATTGTTGCTACTACACTGCACTGGGATTTTCACTAGCCTGTCAGCTCATCCCTTAACTCCATTACAGGAGACTCTGCTACCTTTCATTCCCCTAAGGACTGATGCTGTATTTGGTAGTTGCAACCCCTTACAAAAACACTTAAATAACTACTTATTCTAAGAAATAAACACACAACACAGATAGCTGGGTTTTAAGACCATGACAATGGTCATATTTATTAACAACATATTAACTTGACTTCAACGGAAGTCATTCAAATATTTAACCTGTGGCGGCATTCGAGGCCTAGTAAAATGATCACTTTTAGCTCCATATGACAAGAGGTCGCAGCCAGATGTTGTGGAATTGCAAATGCCAAGGGTGGGCCACAAATGTGGCCCCACCTCATTCCGTCTAATAGGCGCGGATGTCCTAAAGGATCTTCAGCCAGCAGACCCGCGGGGCGGGCCCCCCAGGTCACGACCTGAGGACATCACCCCCGCCCATTAGCCCGACTGTCACCTCTGCAGACTCCGCCCTCAATTGTTGATGGCTACGACCTCCCGCCACAAGAGACAGGCACTCCCAAAAAAACAGGCTCTTGCCGCCACCCGCTAAATATTCCTAACCAAGGCCATTTTGAGGTCCGCCAGGAAGATAGCCAGCCCTTCGTCAGACAGGTGCACCCCGTCTGGGCGATACAGCCCTTTTTTATCCGCTGAGATCAGATCATGGCGGACCACAAAACCAGCTCCCTATTAACTTTTTTCCTACTCTAGGTGTGGGGAAAAATCTCCAACGCAACCAGGGGATAATATTGTACCAAGCCAACCTAAACCCCCGTAACATTGTACAGATCCACTTGACATCGGACCTCATCGCATTGATGAGGTCCAAAGCCGGTGCACTTCCTATATCATTCCCCCCATGTGGAGGAGGATGATGTGGGGCTGTCCCCATCTATGTCTAGCATTCTGGAGGAGGGCCGGCAAACCATCCCACTGTAAGCCTCTACGGCCCAACCACCGTATTGATGCCTTTGACGTCGGTAGACCCAATTGCTGCCCCTCAGGAAGAGAATGAGCCCTCAGTGCCGCCCAGTGCACGTAAGAGTGCCCTATGATCCAGATTCGAGTAGGACCTGTAGCCACACCTAAAAACGGATTACACAGTTAAGGACTTGAACCAAGAAACAGAACAACACAACCAGAAACTGCAAAGACGCAACGATTGCTTACCAAGGCCCCCTTAAACAACTACGCCTCTGCTGGTGGGCGCACGTATGACTTATAACATTGGGACCTCCATCTACCCAATCTCTGGATGTGTTCCCCCCTCCAACCCAGCGTCGCTGCGCTGGTCGCAGCCCCTATCCGGAAGGAATGGGGAGTGATTCTACAGGTCCCCAAACCTGCTGCAAGCGCTACCTTTCTGAGCACCACTGCGAATTGGTACCGTGAAAGATTGGACCCATGCGAATGCACCAAGAACTGAGAAGGTCCTCGCGTTCGTGCACAATGTAAGACCTTGTCAGCAAAACTGGGCAGGCACCCGAGGCTGAAGGGATCAGGGTCAACCACGCCCCTCTCCCTTCCTGGTCCATTTTGGAATGCGGGATAAACAGTAACAGATTATCTCTGGCCCATTTAACATGGGCCAACTGCATTCCAGACTTAACCACCTCCTTGGAGGCAGCGACAAGCTCCCCCGGCCTAAGGGCAGCAAAAAATGCCAAAGAAAAGGTGCACTGAAACAGCTCCCTCTCTCCGGGACCGACACAAACGTCCCCGGTGGCGCCGAGCAGCCTGGTTAATCTGCACAATGTCACTGGTTTGCGAGCATCTTTCGATCTGCCTTCGAGTCTACCCCAACCCTTAATCACTTGCCTCACCAGGAATCCCTTAGTGATGTTGGGCAACTCCAACAGGTTGCAGAAGAACAAGACAGCCGCTAACTTGTTAGCTATAGTTCCTTTAGAGATTCCCTGCCTGATCATCCCTGCAAGCCACTCCAAGAATAGTTCCCTAGGGGCTTCTCCCACTGCGGCGCCCCGTTCGTGACAATAACTTACCCACTCACCCCAGTGCTGTGAATAAGCTCTCCAAGTATGCCAGGGACGCCCTCACAAGGTGCCCTACGGACCTCCATGCCACGCCAACTGCCAAATAGAGTGGGGACAAGGTAAGCCAAGTGCGGCTGCGTTAGGAGCAAGCCTGCGAAACTGCTCCCATTGAAACCGTGATAGTGCGTCCGCCAGGGTGTTATTGACCCCGGGGACGTGTCTCGCGGTAAACCGAATATTGCATTGCAAGCACCTAAGCACCAGCTGGCGCAAGTACCTAACAGCTACAGGTGAAGAAGCAGACAATCTATTTATGGTGAACACCACGCTAGCGTTGTCCGTCCAAAACACAATGAACCGGTCCTTCAAGACCGGCCCCCAGAGCTCCATAGCCACGACTATGGGAAAGAGCTACAGGAGTGTTAGGTTCCTCGTCAGACCCCCTTGACCCAGGATAGGGGCCAAGGCTCGGTGCTCCATTGCTCGTCCAGGTAAGTGCCATAACCTGCTGCCCCAGCTGCATCCGTCATCAGGTGCACTGTCTGACTGGAAGCCCGAGGAGCACGCAAAAGCAGCGTTCCGTTAAAGTCTCTCAGGAAACGCTCCCAAACCCTTAGGTCTCCCCGCATGTCCTCCGAAACCGCGACCTTACGCACGCCATAGGGGTTGGAAAGCATAGCTTCCATCCTCCTGTTAAATACGCGGCCCATGGGTATGATTTTGCATACAAAATTGAGTAACCCCAGTACTGACTGTAGTTCCCTCAATGGCATACTCCTGGCCGCGATCGCCTTGCGTACCGCTATGAGCATGGCTTCCACTTTGTCGGTGGGAAGACGGCATAGCCTAGCAGCAGTGTCAATCTCAATCCCCAAGTACGTGAGTCTTGTACAGGGGCCCTGCGTTTTTTCCTCAGCTAGCGGTACTCCGAATTGCACCATTAATCCCCTCATTACCGTAATTAGCTGGTCGCACTCATGAGTATTCGCGCCACCGACCAACAGGAAGTCGTCGAGGTAGTGGGCGACCACACCCCCGCCGGCTGCCGCCATGACAGCCCAATATAAGAATGAGCTAAATTCTTCGAAGTAAGCACAAGATAGCGAGCAACCCATGGGCAGGCATTTGTCAATGAAATAACTGCCCTCGAATTTACAACCCATCAGCCTGAATGATGAGGGGTGAATGGGGAGCAGCCGAAAGGCAGATTCGATGTCCATTTTGGCTAGCAGCGCGCCCGGTCCCGCTGCTATAACCAACTCCAATGCCTTGTCAAAGGATTGGTAAGACACCAAGCTTATCATTGGGTCGATCGCGTCATTGACAGACCCGCCCTTCGGATACGACAAATGCTGAATTTCCCTGGTTCCTTCTTAGGGACAACCCCCAGTGGGGAAATAACCAGGTCAGGGATGGGAGGCCGCTCAAATGGTCCCGCAAATCTCCCAAGAGCAATTTCTTTGCCCAATTTCGCCCGTACTTCCCCCGGCATTTCATAGAACTTCAGATTTTTGTGTGAGACCGACCCAACTACCACCCCCATGGTTGGTATTTTAAAGCCTTCTCCAATCGCCCGCCAATAGTCTGCCAGCCGCCACCCTATTAGGGTAGGCCACTAGCCAAGGCCTAATTGAGTCCAGACCCCCCTTTAATAGCCCCACGGAAGGCTCTGCCATCCCTCCGCTTGGGGCATTCGACACCTGGGTGTTGTCCGCCGCAGTACATGCAGGCATGACGAAAGGAGCAGGAAGCACCTTTATCACACTGCTTCTCGTTGTACCTCCAACACTCCCTGCCCCGACGCTTGACCAGACCCTGCGGTCTAGGGGGCCCTGCCCGCAGCTGGGGTCCCCCTGCCCCCCCTTTCTCTGGTATGAGCAAGGACCACAGGTCCAAGTCCTTCACCCCAAAATTCAGTACTGGGTTCCTGACCATTTTTCTCCTGAATTCACTAACGTAGGCCCTCCACATGCCTTCCCCGTATCTATTGTAGATGCATTCTATAATCTCTGCATACTTGATTACATCTATGGCAGCTTCAAGCCTCTGTTCTATGTAACAGGAGGAGAAGACTCGGAAGCACTGCCTCCACTCTTCGAAGGTATCAGGACGCTGGATCTTTTTTGGTCCAGTACCATCCTCACTACGCTCCTTGTCGCACTGCGCTTCCAGCGACAGCTCGAACATATTAACGTACTTATGGTCTCAAATTTTTTTGTACCGTTTTGAGCTTGAGATGCGCATGCAGACAGTGGATCTTACAGGGGTAAGAGTCCCCATACAGAGCCACCTTCCTAGCGTTACCCGGTATCTCCTGCGGCTGTGCTACACTCTCCCCTCCCGCAGCGCTGCCCGCGGAGGCCGCCGATGCGCTTTGCCCTGCCGGCAGCAACAACTGATCCGCACTGCTTAATCCTTTAGCCTGATTACGCTCTCTAACAAGCAGTTTCAACATTCTGAACATGCGGCGCTGCCCCTTGCTATTGAGCCCTAATTTCCTCCCCCCATCTGAGTCTGAATCAGTGCTATAGTCAGTGTCAATGGTGTGCGACAATTCTAACAAATTTCTCTCACCAGCTGCAGATGTGGAAGGTATTGATGATCCGGGTGCAGCTCCTACTGTTCCTCCTCCTGATGTCTGGACTGATGTCCCTGCTCCTGCTGTGCTGGAGGTCTCCGCCCTTGGCGCTGCAGCCATTGTATCCTGAGAGGGAGAAACAAATGATAGAGGAGTATCCAGGCCTGCCACACGACCCCCTTGACCGCCCCTCCTAACTGGGGTGGAAGTGCTAGTCCCGGCCCTAATTGGAGCCCCTCTCTCACATTCCACATCCATAGCCCCACTCCACTCATTCGTTGACCCTGTAATAGTGGTTAAGGCCCTGGCTCCATGTGCCCTATCAGCGCTTGCTCCCTGAGCACCTATAGTAATAGCCCTTGGGCCACCCAGCACCCCTGCGCTTCCTTGCTGCATTGTCTCCCCCTGCGCGCCATCCGCTATCACACTCTCTCCTATTTGGGGCACATATGGAGCATTAATGGAAACCCCTCTGTCTGCCCACTGGCATTCCCTTAGTGAGCTGCGCGCTCTCCCATACTCATGCCTGCCAACTTTTGCTCCCATAAGCCTCCCCCTTTGCAAGCCACGGCCCCTTTGTAATGCTGTAGCCCTAATCACCAGGCCTGATGCTGCAGAGCGTTGCGCAGCGGAGCAGGCCTGCCTGGATACTCCCCACTCACCTGTGGAGAGTACCCGGCTAGGCCTCTTCCTGGCCCCAGGAACACGTCTTGCTGCCCCCTGTTCCGTCCATTTGACTGCGGTGACGGCGGAAGTGATGTCACGCGCATCGGGCGACGGACCGGAAGTGGGCGCGGCAGACGCTAGGCCGCAACCGGAGCCTGCACTGGAGGTAGCAGGCTCCGACTGAGCCACCAATGACGGCCCAGCGGTAGGGCCCAGAGGCCCGGTAGGATGGTTACGGGTGTTGGGCCCCAAGACAGCGGCGACTGCGCCACCAATGAGGCATCCGAACTGGGCCTGAGTGGCCCGGTCGGATGATGAGGGGCACTAGGCCCCGCCATTACCTGGGGCAGTACCGGAGGCAAAACGGCGGCCGTAAGAGCCTTAAACAGGCCCACCACAGCCGCCGCTGCCTCCTGAGACATTCCGGAGGCTGTAAGGGCCCCCAGGCTAGCCTCCAACGCCCTGTCTAAATTAGAGGGGCCCCCTAAACTCCCTGCATCTGCCTGGCCTGTAACCATAGCAGTACCAGGCCCGGCAGATGCAGGATCTGCCGCTGGGGAAACAGATATAACAGTACTGGGTGGGATAGCAGATGATACAGGCCTGTTAGGAACCGGAGTTGGTGGCACCACATCCTCATCTTCTTCCTCTATTCTAGGTGCACTCCACAGGGATCTCCTAGGGGACTCCCCGAAGCGAATGGGCACCTCAGCACTTCTCCTGGAACATTGTTGCTACTACACTGCACTGGGATTTTCACTAGCCTGTCAGCTCATCCCTTAACTCCATTACAGGAGACTTTGCTACCTTTCATTCCCCTAAGGGTTCAAAGATATGTGATCTCAGGTGTTAAAAAAAAAGTTTGCAAAGGGCTTTAACATAGAGATACATACATATGTGTGTGTACATTTGTATTTATATGTGTTTATACGTATTTAAAACACTTAAATACATATGCATACATATATAGACATATATATGTGCATTGGAGCCCTTTGCAGTTAAGTAGATGAAAACATGAAAAACATATTTATGCAATATTCATAAGTATTTAACTGTGTATTTACTATATATATCTCACATTCCAATGTTCTGCACAAAGGAGAGTATGTTCTATGTATTCTTAAATAGATATTCCTATATATATATATATATATATATATGTATATATATATATATATATACACATGTATATATCTAGATCAAGTCGGGTTACTGCTGGAGAAAAAACAATGGGAGGAAAGAAGCCAGAAGACCAGGCCTTATCCAGATCATTCAGCAAGAGGATTCAGGTAGTGGAACCTTTGCATTTAACCCCTCACCCTAAATGAATAGCGCTATCTGCAACTAGGGTTGCCAGCTGTCCTCCATAAAAATACCGGACGATCTATAGGTGACTGGACATGGGATGTAGCTGGGTTCACACAATGTCCCCACAAAAGCTCAACCTCACCCTTGATCCCACCACATTTATTTTTCACCCCTTGGTTGACAGTAACACATGTACGTAGTAGTGATGTGACCCCCTTGGCTGCCAAAAGTAAACACCCAGCAATGATTGAACACCGCCATGGTTGCCTGTAACACATATAATAGAAAATGCACAGTGTAACTTGTTTTGAGCCATATTTCTAATGCATAAAGGCCTAGAAGGCCCTTTACATTTAGCCGACAGGGGTCTTTAAGTGTCCAGTATTTTTGTACAGATTGTACTGGACAGCCTGCTAAAATACTGGACAGCACTCTATCTGTATAGTTCAGATCAAATATAATTAATATAAAATTAATACAGACATAAAGGCTTTTAAATGTGGGGACTCTACTATTAAATAATAACAGACCTAGCACCTGTAGTTTCTTAGTTAGCTACACTACACAATTACATATGCTAATTAGTATGGCTGGTAACCCCAGAGGTAATCACATGACATGATCCTGAGGCTCAGCCATAGCTCTGTAGATATTACCAGACCAAAGCAGTTCATGTAATTTTAATAATCTATTCCCAACATATAAGCACTGGAAACTGGGAGTTTTGTTAGAACTTAAAGGGACAGTAAACACCTTGTAATTACAAGACATTTCTGTTACTGTCCTACAGAATAACATATGAGCCAAATGTAAACATTTGTTTAACAAAATAAATTCCTGTTTACTGCAGTTGGTTTTCAATAGAAAAACTGCACCCAACACTCGCCTTATTTGGAGGAGCCAAATAAGGCCTCGCTTCCATTGAGTCGTAATTCAGTTTGCGTGCACTCGCAAACCGTTAAATATGCTGTCGAAAGCAATAGCGTTTAACGACTGTTTCCAATGGCGCGTTATACCTCAATATCGGCTGCCGGACTTCAGGTGCCGAAAAGATTTTCGCGTCCCATAGAAAGTAATAGAAGCCGTTAATCGATAAATTATACCAGGTTTCCATTGAAAGCGCTAACCGTTAATACACTGTCGGAGGCTGTCGATACATTGAGAAATATTACCCCCAGCTCAACTAGGTGTAAAGGAGGAAAAAAGAGCTTTTTGAGGCCTGTTTCTCATTGAAATTGCAAATCACAAAAAAATTATGAGTGTTTCAATGTACAAATAACATTATATATGCTACATTTATTGGTCCTATGTATAGGAATATTTTCACCCATGTTGTCATAGAAATTTCAATATGTATGTGCATATAAAAATATATGCAAGCACCACAATTATGGAACGACCTCCCGCACACTTTTAAACCTTCCCCATGCCTAATATCCTTTAAGAGATCCCTCTCTACATATCTCAAAACAGAATGCACCTGTCATTGTTGATTATATATTTCCTACCGGTTCTATGTTAAATTTTTGTGCATATATCGTGTATTATTATTGTTTTTTATTTTATTGTACCTATTGTGTCAATGCAATGTTTTGTGTACCCAGGACGTACTTGAAAACGAGAGAAATCTCAATGTATCCTTCCTGGTAAAATATTTTATAAATAAATAAAATATCTACCAATTCAAAATGAAACCTTTGCCCAGGGATGCTATAGATAATCTCAATACATATAGAAATATAATTTTATCTAATAATAATCTTCTCCTACATGTATATATGTATGATAATTGTATATATATATTTGACCTATATAAATCATATAATTTTAATAATTACTTTTAACTGTTATGATAAAGGCTGATATATTTAAATTGAAAAATATAATAATTACATTCAGTGTCTTTGAATTTCCGATATGTAACTACATATATGTTGAAATTATAGTTCATATCAAAAATAAAAGTCATGAGTAAGTATATACTTTCAAACTGTTCATTAAATTAAGGATTAGATGAGATGAAGATAAGCCCTCCCCCCCATGTTATTCATTGCAATCACCAGTTTCACATATGTTAACAAGCAACATACAGCTATAAAAAAAAACACCACACCTAGCCTAACCTCAGAACAGATATTTCAAAATGCAGGGTGAGAGAGAAGCTGACAATGCTGAAGTTAGACAGCGTAGGCCTGACATCCCCAGAGTGAGGCTGGATATAGAAACCCTGAATGAGCAGCAGGTGTTTGAAAGTTTCAGGCTCAACAGGGAGAAAATATATCAGTTATATGCCCTGTTGCAAGATAGGCTGGAAAGCCAGGGCTATTCAAGCAGGGCTGTCCCTGGAATGACCAAACTACTAGGGGCACTTCATTTTTTGGCTTCTGGATCCTTTCAGGTGACAGGGGGCATTGTAACTGGGGTGCATAAGTCCACTCTTTCTAAGCATCTTTCAAAAGTTATTGATGGACTTTATGATAATTGCAGAAAATTTATTTTTTTCCCCACATCACCCAGAGGTTGGCGTGATGTTAAGAGGGACTTTTTTCTTTTAGGTGGCATACCCAATGTCCTTGGGGCCATTGACTGCACTCATATTGCCCTAAGACCCCCTGTGCGCAGGGAGATAATATTTAGAAATAGGAAACACTTCCACTCCTTAAATGTGCAGATTATATGTGATGCAAACATGCGCATATTAAATGTCGTGGCAGGGTTCCCAGGAAGTAGCCATGATGCCTACATCCTCAGGAATTCTGGTGTGTGGAGATTGTTTGAGACAAATTAAATGCCTGAAGGACATCTCCTCGGTAAGTGTTTATGTATATATTATGATGCCTTAATGTGTTCAATATTTTGACATTTTATTTTTTCATTGCTTTATAATCCTTTATGTATGTGTCTAAGGGGGTGAAATTGATTAAATAAATAAATTGTTAATCATTTAAAAGATATATATTAACTATGTCATAGTAAGACATATGCATAACATTATTTTATGTCATGCATTGCTTTATGGAAAGATGTGTGTTTATCTATCTATCTATATCTATATATATATCTATATATATACTGTATATCTATGCATTCATATTTTAGCAGATTCTGCATATCCTCTTAAAAAATGGATTTGGACACCATTGAAAGAGAACCAGGTTGTTGGGCCTGCTGAATTAAGGTAAAATATATATTTATTTTCTGCTCTTGTGTGTCAGAAATATTGATTGTGCCTTGCAAAATGCTCACTATAATCTGTAGAAAAGTAGGACCAGTACACACTTCATAGGAATGTCCCTTTAAATCACTCTTGGGTGAATGTAGGTGCAAACCTGGAGGACCTCCTTTTCCAAAGTCCCAGTAAATGTAATGAAATAGAACACACAGGTAGCACTCTATGTGGAGCAACAGCACCTTTATTGAGCAACGTTTCGGGGCTCCTGCCCCTTTATTAAGCTATATATCTGTGTTTGTGCACATACATTTGTTGCTTGATTATCTCGTGTGTGTGTGTGTATATATCACTATCACAGACATAACAATGTTGTACTGAGTGCCTTTAAAGGGACAGTCAAAATACAAATCATCTATTATCAGTGAAGCATTTATAAATCTCTCTGCTTGAATATAAATATATTTATATATATATATAAAAAGGTTTAAAGATTTATAAGATCAAACCAGGAATGTAGTTAGCTCATTAGTATTTGATTTGTCTTCACATTATATATTATAATCATATTTCTTGTTTTTTTAATACAGATATAATGAAGCACATATCCGAACACGTGCTATAATAGAACGACTGTTTGGTGTTCTAAAAATGCGCTTTCGCTGCCTGGACAGATCAGGGGGGGATCTCCAATTCAGTCCGGAAAAAGCTATTAAAATCATAGTGGCATGTTGCTGTCTACACAACATGGCACAGGAGCATGGGATGTTGAACAACTTACTTCCAACACCACAGCCCCCAGGTGAAATCTTTGAGCCTGATGTAATTAATCATCCCCAACCCCTCAATGCCCATTTGGAGAGATCTGCAACTATTCAAGATTTCTTTTCAGGTATTTTTATAGTATTGTAATGAGACCTTTTAGTTATTTATGATTATGTTTTTTAATAATACACATTTGTTTCTTTTAATGTTTTACAGATTGAAGATTCTCAGAAATGGAATACCACTCCCCTCCCTCTCTCCTCATCCCTATATTTACCACATTTTCCCTAAATAAATGTATACTTTACTCAAATATAGTCATGGTGAATGTTTCTTTATTTCCAGCTATGTACTAATCAATGCATTCATCTTATGATTTATGTATAACATAATTATCTAAAATATCATTTTAATTATATTCCAAATATTACTTTGTTCTCTTGGTATAATTATTTAAAGAGCAGCTATGCACTCCTGGTTAATAAAAATGAGTACATGGGTGAACCAATGACAGACAGGATATATACTGTATGTTGGCAACAATAAACAGCTCCAACATAGGTTCTATGCTGCTCCTGATCTTACCTAAATAAAACTATAATCAAAGGATACTAAGAATATTAAGAAATATAAAGAATATAAATATATTAGATTTGCTTTTAAATATATATGTTTTAGCAAAATAATGGAATTTATGTCACTTTAAAAAAAAAAAGGAAGAGTGTGTTCACAATAAAACATTAATGAACCAGATAAATCATTCAATTCCAATCAACTTACATATGTACTCTTAATCAATTTAATTTTTTATGTTTCTTATTTCAATCATGTATTTAAGTTTAGGAGCCATTCCATTTAATGTTCATCACCTGTGGTGCACTTGCTGATTGTTGCCTACATTTAGACAACAATCATCAAGCGCTCCCCATGTGCAGATTCAAAATGGGTAGATTCCTAAGCTAACATTCCTGTTTTAGTAAATTACAGATGATAATGAAGTTAAATAGATTATAGGATTACATATTTAAGTATATAAATACTGCATGCTCTAATTCATGAGTTTTATTTTGAATAGGCGATCCCTTTAAGAAATATATCAGATGCTCATTTCAAAGAGACAAATCCAGATATAATTTAATCCTTAAAATAAAGATACATTATCAATACATACAATCCCCTGAGATTGCACACTTGAATGGCATGGTTACCTCATAGAAAATAATATAGAAAAATAAGTCAAAGGAAATAATTTTTTTATCATGAAGATGAGTTTTATTATTACAGATTTACCCTCATTCAAATGTAATTTTCAATGTGAAAATCATATTTATTCAATACAAAACGATGACACATTAAAGTTATAATGTGTCATAGTACTAATATTTATAAAATATATGTAATGTCATGTCTGCTAAAGCAGATAATACATTTGCAATATTTAGACTATTAACCAAAATACATAAGTGCTTAATATTACATACTTCAAGAGATATGAAGTATTGTCTTTAACATGGAGTTATTGAAACAATTTAAAAGTGCATTGTGCATTGGTCCCAGGGAGAGTCTGTGTCTGTTCATATGATGTCAATTAAAATGTATTAATCACCTCTATATCATGGCAATCACATATATGTTGTGTATACACCAGTGCTTAAATATCATAAAGATACATTTATCTAATTATTCTAAATATTGAATAATAATCTTGACAAAAAGGAGTGCATTAGTCATGATAGGTATTAGTCATGATAGGTATATATTTCAGATATTACATTCCACATAGGACTATAAGAATGAATGCAAGGTATTTGGCCATATCAACAGGAAGGAGTATTTACTTTTCAACTCTTCTATAACTGTATAACCCTTATTAGCTTCAACTGAAGGAGCAAACAACATATGCTTGTGGAATATAAATCATAACATTTACACATGTCACGTTGACTAATGTTAGAGAGCATATACTGTATAAATTTCAGACACGTATCCCCAAGTATTCTTAAACGGCATAATATGATATCCTCAATAAAAGGACACATAAATTTATCAACAATGTACACCTGCATATTAATTGACATCATGTGAAATAAAAATGAATAAAGCTGTTCATTTTTAGCAGATAAACAGCTATTAGAATAATATTAAGATATATGTTCAAATTTGGATTAGAAAAATGGATGCATATTTATGAGATGAAAATCGCACTTAAAAAAGTGCTTTAGTGCAAAAATTAGATATGATATATCTTGGGTGGAAAAAAAAGAATATTAATTAATTCTTGCGGCGGGATTTAGACTTTGGAGGAGAGGTACTTAGGGGGGCAGTGTGGCGTCTTGTGCGACGCCCACCAGCTGAATGTGAGGCTAATAACCGGGATTCAGGGTCCTGCAGGGAGATGACAGAGGATGCAAGGGAGGATGGAGTTTGGGGCCTATCCGCAAGCCTCTCCACTGCCTCTGCCAGGCGGACGAGTGAGGCATTATGGATGTCCATTTGGCTCTGTATCCTTCTCAAATCCTGCTGCTGCTGGAGCCTGGACAGCCTAAGCTCTCTATGTATGAGCCTCAGTAGATCATCCTGCTGGGACTGTGCCGGACCCTGTTGTACATTTGGTGTCTCAGGAACTAATAATTGGCTGGTTCCAGGGCTGTCTCTCCGTATTGGTGACTGTGAGGTTGTCTGTGATGGCACTGTTAGCAATACATTGGTGGGTGGTGGTGTGGATTCCTGTTGTGCCATAGGAGTGGGAGGCATATAGTACAGATGATGCAGATCTTAATGATGTTGTGGTGGGTGCATCATCTGTTGCTGAGGAGGATGTTGTGGGGGGTGCATCATCTGCTGCTGAGGAGGATGTTGTGGGGGGTGCATCATCTGCTGCTGAGGAGGATGTTGTGGGGGGGTGCATCATCTGCTGCGGTGGGTGCAGCTGTGGGGGCTGTGCCATTTGTTGCTGCGAAGTATGCATGAACTGCCATTGTTGAGGAGGATGAGTCTGCTGGGGTTCAGAACCCAAAACATGAAATGTTGTCTCCGAAGTAGATGGAGAAGGGCATGATACATCCTCCACCTCATATGCCCTAGGCTGCTGCATATCATATTCTAAGAGGCTGATATAGGAGGTAGTGTCACCATAGATATCCTTATCCTCCTCAGTGAATGTAGGAACATCCTGCTGTGGTGTTGGTGCAGCTTCATACTCCTCCTGTTCGGAACCTACAAATAAATATACGGTATGTTTACATTATCTATCTAATAGAATATATTACTTTGTAGCATAACAATACAGACTATTATATTCCATATTTATGTGTATATATGTACACACACACATACACACACTCACACACACACATACACACACACACACACACACACACATATAGTGTGTTTGGGATAAAATACAAGCATATATGACCATAACTGAGGAATCTTTATAGACTGTGTCTTAAAGGAACATTGTTAAAGGGACACTGTACCCAAATATTTTGTTTTGTGCTTCAGATAGAGCATGCAATTTTAATCAACTTTCGGATTTACTCCTATTTTCAAATGTTCTTTATTCTCTTGGTATCTTTATTTGAAATGCAAGAATGTAAGTTTAGATGGTGGCCCATTTTTGGTGAACAACCTAGGTTGTCCTTGCTGATTGGTGGATAAATGCATCCACCAATCAAAAACTGCTGTCCAGAGTTCTGAACTTAGAAAAAAGCTTAGATGCCTTCTTTTTCATATAAAGATAGCAAGAGAACGAAGAGAAATTGATTATAGTAGTAAATTAGAAAGTTGATTAAAATTGCATGCTGCATCTGATTCACAAAATAATAAATTTGGGTACAGTGTCCCTTTAAGGACAATGACACATGATTTATATGAAATGCTTAATATTCTTGGATATTATATTATCAATATTCTTGCTTGTCGGAGCAGATATACAATACAGAGTGCTTGCTGAACATATTAAATACAACTATGTAAATTTAGATTCATAGCTAAACACAGATGGGTATTTATGATATACAACATATATACATCACATATATGGTTATATTTAATATTGAATATTCACCTTCATACACCTCTTCAGGTGGCACAGAGGTGTCCATTGTCCCCTTACATCCGTGAACAGATTCATCCGAGATGACATTGGACAGCATCTCCTCCCATGACCTTAGGTGTATTCTCTTGCTAGGACCACCACCTGTCCCACGTGCATATTTGGCCTGCTGTGCCAGCTTAGCTTTGGTTTCCCTCCTGCAGTCATGATAGCGGTGTTTAATGCTGGCAGTAGAACGATTACGTCCTAAGCAGCTGACTGCCACTCAAATCTCCTCCCACAGCTTATTCCGGACAGCCGGCCTCAGGTTAGGGTTCTCCAGCTGAGCTGCCCTCTCCAAGTACGCCTCAACAAGAGCCTCCTTCTCCTCCTCAGAGTACCTCTCCTCTCTTAGCCTGCCCTTCACACCTGAAGGGCCAGCAGACACAGACTCTCCCTCCTGTGACTGGGGACCAGCCCTCTCTACCTCCTCTGTCCCTGCAGGCTGTGACAAGCTACCACCAGCCCCACCCCCACTTGCCACAGTCTGCCCCACTTTCCCTTTTCTTTTTGTGCCTAGCTGAGGCTGACTCCTCCTCACTCCTCCCACCTCCATTCCTCTTCCACCCTCTCTCCTTCCCTCCTCTGCCAGGGTTTGAGGAAGGACAAATCCTCCACCCAAACCTCGGCCCCTATTCCTGCCCATACTACTCCCTACTTCCCCCCTCCCCCTCCCTCTATCCACCCTCTCCACTGCCCTCCCCCTAGCCACCCCCTTCCCAACTCCACTAGGCCTATCCATCCCTTTCTCCTTCCTCCCTAACTCTAACCTAACACTAAAGTCCCTAGCTTACCTAACTACACTAATTCACCTAACTAAACCCTAAATTAAATAGCCCCAAAACTAACTACCTAACCTATAAGGGATGCAAATGAAGAAAGGGGTGAGCTATATAGTCAAATGAAACAAAAAATATGGGATGTAAAAAAAAAAAAAAATAGGATGGGCAAAATGTATATATAAAAAAAAAAGTTATATAGTGAGGAAGGGAAGGGTAGTCAAAGGGGGGATGGGAAGTGGAATAAGGGGATTAATGAAAGGAGTAATAAAGGAAGATGGGGATATGGGGGTTAATGAAATAAAAAAAAATGTGAATGTGTTTGTATCAAATAAAAGTGTGTATGTGTGTGTGTGTGTATTTGTGTGTATAAACTAATGTGTGTTAATTAACTAATGTATGGATGTGTGTGTGTGTTCCTAATATTATATGAGGCCTACAATAAGAATATATGAAAATAAAATATCAAACTCTCCACTAACTCTCAAACAACTCTCAAAAACCCAAAACTCCTACCAACGCAACTAGCTCCCGTGTCTTTCTCTCTAGAGGCGATCACAGGTAAAGAGCGCAGGCGCAAACCGTTATTCTTATAGACAGAGGTCGGGTTACCATGGCAATGCACTTGTTATGGCGCGCTTTTCGACAAATCCGACATCGGTTGGCAACGCAAACTTACGTACGGCCGAAAAGAGCGACTGCGCGCAACACGCTAATCTTTTCAATTGAAACCTGGTACTAAAATGGAGCCGTAAATTACTTTTAGCTGTCGTCCGCTTCGGTAGCTTACGGCTCCATTTTTAACGACTCAATGGAAGCGAGGCCTAAGTTTGAGTCGGCAGACAAGATTAATCATTGCCATTAAGTTAGTATAAAGTTAATTGTTTTGCAGTTGTTATCTATTAAAGCCAATAAGAACAATTTTTGATGCAGAGTTAGCTCTGAAAAGTCAACAGGATGCAGTTCCAACTCAATGTACAATTTTCAAAGCTAAATTACATGAAAAGGAGCAAAACAGAGTATATTACAAGGTTGTTTTATTATGCATAATTAAACATCTTATGTTAAAGCTACACTAATAACATAACTTAAAGGGACAGTCTAGTCAAAATTAAACTTTCAGGATTCAGATAGGGCATGACATTTTAAACAACTTTCCAATTGACTTTTATCATTCAGTTTGCTTTGTTCCCTTGGTGGTATTTTTGAAAAGCTAAACTGATTTCTAAACCATTGAAAATCGCCTCTTAGCTCAGTGCATTTTGAAAGTTTTTCACAGTTAGACAGTACTAGTTCATTTGTGCCATATAGATAACATTGTGCTCACTCCCATGGAGTTATTTAGGAGTCTGCACTGATTGGCTAAACTGCATCTCTGTCAAAAGCACTGAGATAAGGGGGCAGTCTGCAGAGGCTTAGATACAAGTTAACCACAGAGGTAAAACATATATTAATATAACTGTGTTGGTTATGCAAAACTGGAGAATGGGAGATAAAGGGATTATCTATCTTTTTAAACAATAAAAATTCTGGTGTAGGCTGTCCCTTTAAGGCTTAAGTGACAGTCATGGTATAATGTGATGCCTAGTTGTCATGGTGACAGCCTTAGGGAAGTGGCTTATGTGATGCAGCACTATGTCACAAAAACCAACTGTCAACACAAA
This sequence comes from Bombina bombina, assembly GCF_027579735.1. NCBI lineage: Eukaryota > Metazoa > Chordata > Amphibia > Anura > Bombinatoridae > Bombina > Bombina bombina. The sequence continues at coordinate 835,453,938 of NC_069503.1, read as the reverse complement.
GCCACCAGCCTCATAACTACTGCTCACTTTGCTAGAGTTGCCAAACTGATCCTGTTGAGCTTCAGTAAGCACTAAAATGTAAATATTAGTTATCTAATATCTTTATTTCACAGCTAGCAAATTACACTACAGATAGTGCTTTACAACCACTGCTCGGTATATGTGCTGGTATGAAGAACAGTGACTACCTCCAACACAATGTAAATGGCATCCGGTGGGAGCTGCAGGTATGAACACCAATGACTACAGGTAGTGTTACCATGATAACCCCAACTCAGTAACTGAATAATACTAAATCACATTTATATACATTGTAAAATAATACAGATAAATGACAGAAGTAATAGCTTAAACTTCCTATAAGCACCAGTACTCTGAGACAAAACCTAGCATGCAACCCATACATAATAAGGATCAATGTTATCTTCACACCTTTATTTAAAAATACATATTATTTAATACATATTATAATTTTTAAAATAATTATTTTAAACATATTATAGCATTATAAGCATTATAGCCATAACTGTAGGACACACCAATGCCTCTATGTGCTTCCTCTACATATCTTTATAAGACTTTAAACCAGCTTTAAGGATGGTAAGAATTACTGCATCATTAGTCTACAAATGTTCTAAAGCAAGGACTTCTAGTAAAGGTCTAGAATAAAGACCCCACGGCATGGGTCTGCAATTTATACGCTGCAAACTCATTGGTGCTGAGACCTCATTAAACACTGTACTGTAAGGTGCCACATCTGATGCAGCTGTTTTTTCTGCTTGACCCGGATAAAGAATAGGGAACTGGCTATCTGAAATAAATTCAAATCAGACTGATGCACATCTGGCCTGCAGTATACGCGCTGATGGCAGATGCCCTCACGCTGCAAGCTCACTGGTGCTGGAAACCCTCATTAAACACTGTACTGTAAGATGCAGCATCTGATGCAGCTGTTTGTTCTGTTTGACCCGGATGAAGAAAAGACAACTGGCGATCTGAAATAAATTCAGATCAGACTGATGCGCATCTGGCCTGCAGTATACGCGCTGATAGCAGATGTCCTTCAAGGATTTTCATATTACTAAACTGTAAGTATCTAAGGTAAGGTTTTCTGAGATTAACAAGTTTGTAAGCTCTTTGAGCAAGACATCTCATTACCACACTAGATTGTAAATACAGATCCTGCTTCAAGAGCCCACAGACATGTGCAGTGAGGTCAGATCATTTCTCACATTTCTGTTGTGCTTTTCCTTTACTTTCTCATTTCATAAAAATCTTTAGCTTTAATTTGGTTCTGCATGTTTAAAGCTTTCTGTACTTTTCAAGGCTTGTTGATATAAGATATACAAATCATCTCTGTGTCACTAGAACTTGAATCATAACAACAACAATAAAGCATAATTACACTTACACTGCTATAACTTTAATAATATGATATTAAATCAAATTGAATGGCTTAAATCCACTCTCACTGCACATATCTGTATAATGTAATAATGTTAAGGATGTTGGCAAAGAGAATACAATGATATTATTAATATATTTGCACTTATATCCTCAATGCAATGACTTGACATAGGGACACCAATAATACTACTAGGTTATAAGCACCTAGCAGGTGGTTTACAATTTTATCTGAGAACTGCAGCACCCTGGAACAAGGACTACCATGTCTGTGACACTAAACTTGAATGTCTACAGTCACCATGGGACAATTACTACTGTTGGATTTTTGAAGCAGAGAGTCCTAGTGACGCAAAAGATTTGATACATCATGGGATGTTCCTGTATTTTACACCTCAGATTAGAAACTGAAAAAATGCTGCATTATAAGGTACAGTGTGTCATACACCTATCTTCTTGCATTGGATGAAAAATCCTTACGAGATGTGCATAGACTGATTCATACCTGGCAAGCTGTGTAATGAAGACTGGAATACTCTATGGCAGTGGCAGGAAGATTTCAGAGGGACTAGTGTTATGTCACATGCCGAGTGCAGTCTTACATCAGGGATTTATTTTATTTCTCTACACTGTAAGTAGCCAGAGGTAAGTTTTCCTTGTATACAAGATTGTAAGCTCTTTGAGCAAAGCACTGAAACACTAGATTGTAAGCTCTTGGAACAGGGTCTGCACTTACACCCATGGAAATCCTTTAGAGCAGGGACTCCCATTGTACCAAATAAATGTATTTTTGTTATAGAGTGAGATAAACCCTCCATTTAATTCGTTCAGCAAGGAATAAATATACAATGGATAGAATATACAAATTATCCCACAGAGTGTATTACTAATTTAAAATGCATTTTTAATATGGCACCCCTTATGTTCCTGTCAGTTTGAACCAGTAGTGTAGCAAACTGTGAAATATATGAGGCTTAAATAACACAGCATCAACCATAGGCAGCCTGTTTCGCTACTTTGGGACTCTCTCACTCAAGTCATTATGGTTGATGCTGATGTCCTCGAGCATTCGACCCTTTGCTATAGGGCTGCCCATTATATTGAAATTAATTTTTAATTATAAGTGTTGCAATTTTGCACAGATAAGTACATTTGTTTTTTGCTAAGATTAATACAATGGAGGGCCAAACAGGCTGTCTATGGTTGGTGCTGTTGTTCTGCTCAAGCATTCATTTCACGCTTTGTAAGTGTGGTTATGAAAATTAATTTAATCATCAGCAAAACTGGCATATAGCGGTAAACCTAAAATCAATGCTTAAGTACAATAACATAGAACCTACATCATACTGAAGAGTCCCAACGAGGGCAAAACAACCTGCCTATAGTGAAAAAACACTTTACATTTGTAGTATTACAATATATTATTCCCCTGCACGACACCACTCTTTTTGTACTGGGTTTGTATGTAAGCAGAACTACTATAGAATAATAAGATTCAAGATTGTGCCTGATTTCCAAGTGCCCTTGACATATTAAAATGGTTCCTACTTAAAACTATTAAATGGTCCGATGTTCTGCATATATCTGCAATAAATATGTTTGTATATTTATTTATGAGGACACAAATAATATCTGTTAATGATAGCAGCAACTGGATCACCCAAAAAACCCCTAGCACTTATGTCCATGCTTATTTCAGTGCAGGCCTCCATTTCCCAAGTTGCCTACTAATTGCCTAATATAATGTTCTAATTCTTGAGGGCATTTATTGTTAAATGTTTGCAGTACACTACAGGTTACATCATTTGGGACCTACTACTAAATGGATATGAAACCCCTTTTTGTTCTTTCAGGATTCAGATAGAACATTGGAGCCCTTTGCAGTTAAGTAGATGAAAACATAAAAAACATATTTATGCAATATTCATAAGTATTTAACTGTGTATTTACTATATATATCTCACATTCCAATGTTCTGCACAAAGGGGAGTATGTTCTATGTATTCTTAAATAGATATTCCTATATAAATATTCACATGTATATATCTAGACCTATATATAATCAAGTATATATATACACACAGTATATGTATATATATATATATATATATATATATATATATATATATATATATATATATATATATATATATATATATATATATATATACATATGTATAAATATATATTTGTGCAAATATCCATCACATATACATTTAAAGTGCCATAAAACATGTTGAAATCTGTGCATTTCCTAAAAGGGCTAATTAAGTAAAAATAGTTTGCATAATTTTTTTTTTATAAAAATTGCTGGAAAGTATTTTAAAATAATTTTAATAAATAAGCAAAATTACTTAGATAGCTATGCTGTCTGATGAAGTACTGTTGTATATCCATTTAAATACATCTGTAAGCTTACCTAGTTTTACTCTTTAACAAAGGATAACAAGCGAAACAAAGAAAATTTGATAATAGACATAAACTGGAAAGATGTTTAAAATTGCATATTCTGTCTGAACCATGAACATTTAATGTACTGTCTGTTTTAATAGTATGACTTTCCTGACACAGTATAAGTGATGACTATTTGCACCTCTTCGACATATGTCAGCAATATTTTGGGGTTCTCAAAACATAAAAAAATGATAATATAAAAAAAAATACCTTTTTTGCAAATTTGGGGTTTCTTACTGAAATTATTTACACACAACTACTGCAGTCTTTTGACAAATGACAAAAGCTTCTCTGGGTTCCCCTTTGTTCAGAATTAATAGACATGCATGACTTTGCCATTGTTTTTTTTGTTGTTGTTCTATTTGCTCTAGTGTAGGGATAACCATCCAACCTGACACCTCCCACCCCCTGATCCCTACCTGATCCCTTCCAACCACCTCTCTTCCCTCCTCTCCACACTGGTCACCGCCATCTTTATTACTGGCAGACAGTCTGTCAGTATGCCGTTTAGGGCTTTTATTTATTTTTAAAAAGAAAAAGAATGATTTTTTTTAATATTTCTGTAGTGTAGCTCCTTCCTCACCCTCCCTGATTTCCTCCCTAAACAGCTCTCTAACCCTCACCCTCCCACTGCGCTCTACCTGTTACTCATTTATTTTTTTATTTTTTTCTGTATTGTAAGGGACCCGTCCCCCCTTCCAAAGTCCCCTTTTTGCTGTAGTGTAGGGTCCCCCTCTAACTGATATTGTTCTATAATGTAGGGATCCCTGCACCTCCCTCCCGGCCCCTGGCTGGGCCCCACACCCATTTTACACAGCTGTGTTTACACAGCATTTCTATAGCCTATACTTTAGTATCGGTAGGGATACTACAGGCTATTTTAAATATTGACATAAAGGTAAAGGATATATTTGTAAACAATGTAATACACTCTAGCAGGTAAAATGGATCATTAGGAACAGGCAGAAAATTAAAGTAAATTGTCCCTTCAATGGTAGATATATGATGTAGGTGATTAGGAGCAACAATGCACTACTGGGAGCTATCTGCTGATTGGTGGCTGCATATTGACAGTGTTAAACTAGCTACAAGAAGTGCATTGCTTCTTTTTCAACAGAGGATACCAAGAAAATGAAGCAAAATTGATAACAGAAGTAAATTGGAAAGTTGTTTAAAATGGTATGCTCTATAGGAATTGCCAAACAATATTTTTGGGTTTATGTTTCTTTAACTTATTCCAATGGATGCACTTTTAATGGGTTTGAAATCCATAAAAGGGAAGAAAAAACACCTAGTTGATGTCAAAGTTTTCCCACAACAAACTCAGATGAAATGGGTCCAGTATTAGCTTTCCAGTGAATTAAGCACCATTCTGGACACATGCAGTATATTTTTTAGTATAATTAAAAGTGATGGATTATTAGTCACTTCATGTGAAGAGAAAACGACACCTGCTTGTTTTTTTTATATAATACTCCACATTTATTATACTTCCTTATTTTTTAAAATACATTTTAAAAACAAAACAAACCATTCTGCCTATTTAATTTACCCACTGGTCATTTTGTTGTGCAGAAATTACATCAGCTAATATTTTCTTTTCTTAGCAAAGGAATCTACTAATCAGTGGTGCGATCCGATAAAGATCGTAGTTTGCGGCGCAAGCGAGGGAACCCCCACCACCCGCAGTTTCAGCTCGCAACTCAAGCTATCCTATATACGGCGCCGTCAGAGGCTAAAGTGCCGTAAGTCTCACAAACCAGCGATGTCCAGAAATCTGCGTAAGAAAGTAAAATTTCTGGAGTCGCCAGTGACTTACGGCACTTTAGAAACTGCCGGCGCCTACAAAACCTGACTAAAGTATTAAATCTCCCGTACTGTCTAACACGCCTCCCAAACATAGCCCGACACGTCTAACCCTCTATCCACTACCCCCCCCCCTCACTATCCTAACAATAAAAAATGTATTAACCCAAAAACCGCCGCTCCCGGACCCCGCCGCCACCTAATAAAGTTAATAACCCCTAAACCGCCACTCCCGGACCCCGCCGCCAGCTATATTAAATCTATAACCCCCTAATGTGGGCCCCTACCCCGCAGCCATCTACTTTACCTACCCCCTAAAGTGAGCCCCTACCCCGCCGCCATCTACCTTACCTACCCCCTAAAGTGAGCCCCTACCCCGCCGCCATCTACCTTACCTACCCCCTAAAGTGAGCCCCTACCCCGCCGCCATCTACCTTACCTACCCCCTAAAGTGAGCCCCTTACACCGCCGCCATCTACCTTACCTACCCCCTAAAGTGAGCTCCTACCCGCCGCCATCTATTTTAAAAATATTAACCCCTAATTTAATCCCCCTACACCGCCGCCACCTATATTAAACACATTAACCCCTAATCTAATCCCCCTACACCGCCGCCAGCTATATTAACAATATTAACCCTAATTATATTAGGGTTAATATAGTTAATATAGTTATTATATTATATATATTAACTATATTAACCCCAATTATATTAGGGTTAATATAGTTAATATCGTTATTTTATATATATATATATATATATATATATATATATATATATATATATATAGTATAATAACCCTATCTAACTCTAACATCCCTAACTAAATTCTTATTAAAATAAATCTAATTAATATTAATATTATTAATTAAAATATTCCTATTTAAATCTAAATACTTACCTATAAAATAAACCCTAAGATAGCTACAATGTAATTAATAATTACATTGTAGCTATTTTAGGGTTTATATTTATTTTACAGGTAACTTGGCATTTATTTTAACTAGGTACAATAGCTATTAAATAGTTAATAACTATTTAATAGCTACCTAGTTAAAATAATTACCAATTTACCTGTAAAATAAATCCTAACCTAAGTTACAAATACACCTACACTATCAATAAATTAAATAAACTACAAATATCTAAACTAAAATACAAAAAACTTAACTAAACTAAATTACAAAAAAAAAAAAACACTAAATTACAAAAAATTAAAAAAAATATTACAAGATTTTTAAGCTAATTACACCTATTCTAAGCCCCCTAATAAAATAATAAAGCCCCCCAAAATAAAAAAAATTCCCTACCCTATTCTAAATTAAAAAAGTTCACAGCTCTTTTACCTTACCAGCCCTTAAAAGGGCCTTTTGCGGGGCATGCCCCAAAGAATTCAGCTCTTTTGCATTTAAATAAACATACAATACCCCCCCCCCAACATTACAACCCACCACCCACATACCCCTATTCTAAACCCACCCAAACCCCCCTTAAAAAAACCTAACACTACCCCCTTGAAGATCTCCCTACCTTGTCTACACCCAGCCGGGCAGAACTCTTCATCCGATCCGGGCGATGTCCAATCAAGCGGCAGAGAAGTCTTCTTCCATCCGGGCGATGTCTTCAATCAAGCGGCAGTGAAGTCTTCTTCCATCCGGGCGATGTCTTCAATCAAGCGTCAGTAAAGTCTTCTTCCATCCGGGCGATGTCTTCAATCAAGCGGCAGTGAAGTCTTCTTCCATCCGGCGATGTCTTCAAGCAAAGCGGCATCTTCAATCTTCTTTCTTCGCTCCTCCGCTGCGGCGCATCCATCCTGCACGAAGACTGAACGAGGAATTAGGTACCTTTAAATGACGTCATCCAAGATGGCGTCCGTCGAATTCCGATTGGCTGATAGGATTCTATCAGCCAATCGGAATTAAGGTAGAAAAATCTGATTGGCTGATTGAATCAGCCAATCAGATTCAAGTTCAATCTGATTGGCTGATTGGTTCAGCCAATCGGATTGAACTTGAATCTGATTGGCTGATTCAATAGACAGCGTAATAGACGGCTGCATTTTGTGGCGAGGTGAAAATGGAGTAAGATTTCTCCATTTTCGCCACGTAAGTCCTTACGCTGTATATTGGATACCAAACTGCGCAGGTTTGGTATACCTGTCTATGGCCCAAAAAACTACGGGCGAAGGCAGAAATATACGAGCGTAACTTCTAGGTTACGCCGTATATAGGATACCAAACCAGCGCAAATTTCGGCGTTGCCGGCTTTTGCGGGCGACGCTGCATATCGGATCGGGCCCCTGATTGTTCTTTTACTAACATGCACCTGAAATAAAAATGTTCCTAACTCTAGCAGTGCATTCATACATTTGTCACTTTTCTGTTTTTCTGTAGGTATAGTTTACTGGGAGTGCAGAATTATTAGGCAAGTTGTATTTTTGAGGATTAATTTTATTATTGAACAACAACCATGTTCTCAATGAACCCAAAAAACTCATAAATATCAAAGCTGAATAGTTTTGGAAGTAGTTTTTAGTTTGTTTTTAGTTATAGCTATTTTAGGGGGATATCTGTGTGTGCAGGTGACTATTACTGTGCATAATTATTAGGCAACTTAACAAAAAACAAATATATACCCATTTCAATTATTTATTTTTACCAGTGAAACCAATATAACATCTCAACATTCACAAATATACATTTCTGACATTCAAAAACAAAACAAAAACAAATCAGTGACCAATATAGCCACCTTTCTTTGCAAGGACACTCAAAAGCCTGCCATCCATGGATTCTGTCAGTGTTTTGATCTGTTCACCATCAACATTGCGTGCAGCCGTAACCACAGCCTCCCAGACACTGTTCAGAGAGGTGTACTGTTTTCCCTCCTTGTAAATCTCACATTTGATGATGGACCACAGGTTCTCAATGGGGTTCAGATCAGGTGAACAAGGAGGCCATGTCATTAGATTTTCTTCTTTTATACCCTTTCTTGCCAGCCATGCTGTGGAGTACTTGGACGCGTGTGATGGAGCATTGTCCTGCATGAAAATCATGTTTTTCTTGAAGGATGCAGACTTCTTCCTGTACCACTGCTTGAAGAAGGTGTCTTCCAGAAACTGTCAGTAAGACTGGGAGTTGAGCTTGACTCCATCCTCAACCCGAAAAGGCCCCACAAGCTCATCTTTGATGATACCAGCCCAAACCAGTACTCCACCTCCACCTTGCTGGCGTCTGAGTCGGACTGGAGCTCTCTGCCCTTTACCAATCCAGCCACGGGCCCATCCATCTGGCCCATCAAGACTCACTCTCATTTCATCAGTCCATAAAACCTTAGAAAAATCAGTCTTGAGATATTTCTTGGCCCAGTCTTGACGTTTCAGCTTGTGTGTCTTGTTCAGTGGTGGTCGTCTTTCAGCCTTTCTTACCTTGGCCATGTCTCTGAGTATTGCACACCTTGTGCTTTTGGGCACTCCAGTGATGTTGCAGCTCTGAAATATGGCCAAACTGGTGGCAAGTGGCATCTTGGCAGCTGCACGCTTGACTTTTCTCAGTTCATGGGCAGTTATTTTGCGCCTTGGTTTTTCCACACGCTTCTTGCGACCCTGTTGACTATTTTGAATGAAACGATTGATTATTCGATGATCACGCTTCAGAAGCTTTGCAATTTTAAGAGTGCTGCATCCCTCTGCAAGATATCTCACTATTTTTTACTTTTCTGAGCCTGTCAAGTCCTTCTTTTGACCCATTTTGCCAAAGGAAAGGAAGTTGCCTAATAATTATGCACACCTGATATAGGGTGTTGATGTCATTAGACCACACCCCTTCTCATTACAGAGATGCACATCACCTAATATGCTTAATTGGTAGTAGGCATTCGAGCCTATACAGCTTGGAGTAAGACAACATGCATAAAGAGGATGATGTGGTCAAATACTTATTTGCCTAATAATTCTGCACTCCCTGTATATATCATCAAGTAAGCAATGAATTTCAAAATAACTTGACAAAAGAAGTTTTAAAAGTATTTAAACTTTTTTTTTAACAAATTATGCATTATTTTGTAGTCCAGGGACACACCCCTTCAAAATCTTTTTAAAGGGCCGTTATAGTTAAAAAGTTACATGCTCCAATTAATTTCAGCATGTAATTTTAAGACTAGCAACCCTGCACCTCTATGTGTTTAACCCCTGCAAAGGGTTTAAACACATAGTAGAAGTAAAGCTGGGTCATGCAACTAATGCTGCAGATTAGATCAGTGACAGTTTCTGCTCAGGCCCGGCAGTTCTCATGAGCAGTACTTCTACTATGTATTTAAACTCTTTGAAGAGGTTAAACACATAGGAGTGCAGGATCGCTAATCTTAAAATTGCATTCTCCAATGAAATAGAGCATGTTATTTTTTACTATATTGGATTTTAAGTAGATACACATGGGCTGCTCCACTAATCAAGTAATCACTGCGTATCATGTTGAAAGATCTTCTTAATACTAAAGGATCAATTTCAGGCTTTCTGGGGGCAGTGCAAAAACACAAAGTTAAAGGGCCATTATAATCGATAACCTACATGCTCTAACAGATTAATGGAATTTTAAGACTATCGACCCTGCAGCACTGTAGAAATACCGCTCGGGACTCGTGGTGCACGTCTCAGATGTGCAACTAGCACTTCTGATTGGATCAGTGATGTTTTCCTTTAGAGGCCAGCAGTACACTGCTAGTCCTCAGTGGTATGTCTACTGTGTGTTTAACCCCATTACAAGGGCTAAACACATAGTACTGCAGAGTCGATACAGATTAGCGCATGTAATTGTTTGACTATAATGGCCCTTTAAAAATAGGAATAGTGGACCTAATATTGAGTTGATCCCCTGTCCCAAGTAGACACCTGTACAGTGTTTGTGAAGAGGGAGGGGTACTTTTATAGTCATGTGCATATACTGCTAAAGGTTCTGCCCTGTACATAAATGAAAGCAACACAGTGCATACAGGACACATGAGTAATGTTAACTCTTTAGTTCCCTAGTCATTCTGGAAGTTGTAAAGAATGGAGACATTTGCATCCCTTCTACCTCTGCTGTGTCCCCTACTGTTTCTAGCATGTAAGTGGCTAATGGCACCGACTGCACTTCTCTAAAGCTGATTATCATCCCGCAGCTGTAAAAGTAAGATGTTTACTACTCATTAAAGGGATATGGAACCCCAAAAAATGATTTTGTGATTGAGAGTATATAATATAAAAAAAACGTTTTCCTATTTACTTCTATTATAAAATTTGATTTGTTCCCATGAGATTCTTTGTTGTAGAGATACCTAAGTAGGAATCTGGAGCACTACATGGCAGGAAAAGGGCTGCCATCTTGTGCTGTTGCAAATGGATAACGTTCTTGCAAACTTCTGTCATATAGTGCTCAAAATAAAGGCCGGCTCCTAAGCCCACTTCCCTGCTTTTCAATGCTAAAATGTAATAATTACAGCGTCTACACAGAACCTCACACACTCCCCAAAAAAATCCTTAACAGACTTAAAACAAATGGCAATAATAAAAGATGAGGGAGCACCAAAACAAGGCTAACGTGAGACAGTGTGAATATATAGAAAATTAAAAATGTTTTGAACAATTTATAAACATATAACAATATTTATTAATAAAAAGGCATGACAATAAGGTACACTATCAGAATAAATTCTTGAAGATATAGCAAATATATAACATGGATAACAATGAAATTGTTTCCCAGTCACATAAATGTCTTGTGGTATGAAGTCGAAGAATCCTCTATGTGTTGTATCCTCTGATGTGAAGTGATATCCAATGTGAGAGGTTTCCAAAAAATATAATGTTGAAAAAAGTGAAAAATAAAATTAAATAGAAAAAATAAAAAATAGAAATGTCCCTGATATCCTTAATGTATTATGTTGGATAAAAAACGGTGGAAAAAATAACAATAACGTTATAACCTAGTAGCCCTACCATAGAATAAGACGAGAAAATTGAAACAATGGCAGTATTTTGGCGATCCCCACTATAATTAATTTACTGAGTGCGCTCGACAATTGATCACACTTCTAAAATAAGTAGTAATATACGTGGGTTGGTGCTTGTGCATAAATTGAAATTTCAACCAAAGTTGTGGAAGTATGGAGACTAACCACGAGACAGTATGCACATATAGCACTCTCCGCCCAGACTCTGAGGTGGTACTAATGTGAGAAAGTAATTTAAAATATAACTTTTATTTTAGTTAATTAAAAAGTGTAAAAAACACATACAACACACAGGAAATTAAAATCCTCAAAGTAAGCTCTGTCTAGTGGTCACTGTGCCTTGTGAACACCAATAATAAAGTAAATGCCTATAGTATACAATAACAGTGTGTCACATAGGTCACTTTAGTGTGTTAGAGTATATTGTCTCTAACTATAATGATAACTTGGTCTCCTATCAATGTAATAGGGTGGGTTGTGGGGTAGGTCCCCTACATATTATCACAAGAGTTTATGGGTATAGAATGTGGGTTTAGTATCAAAATTGAATAGCTTGTAATAGATTTTTATATTGGATAAATGAAATAACTTTCATATATTGGGTATCCTTGTATATTACAATAATAATCTCTATTCAATGTTTATTATTTATTAAGTACAATATATGTGAATTTCCTTATCTTGGTACTGTGATCAATAATAGGTTCCTTGTAAGGTTCTTATCCTACTATAGGTGTATCTCAGAGAAAGTTGGAAATTCAATCGATCATATGTGTCCCTATAAAATAAGTAGCATTGAATTATATGTTGACCTCTGATAGTCCTGTGAGTGTAGAACCAGTAAGTCTAGTTCCCCCAAATGTAAGAGATAATAAAGATATTGATATTATAAACAATAATAGGTATGCCCGGTATGTTAATTGTGTATCTCTCTTTATATTGACCTCTGAGATTCCTCTAGTTGTCACTGATCATATATTGATCATGCTTACCCCATGTATCCATATAGGATATATAGTAAATAATCGTGATAAAAGAGGGGTTTATACATCTGGTAATATTGCAAATGCAAGGATGTATTGTGGTATAAATCTAATTACATCGCTAATGTATACTTGCATTCACTAGTTGTGTGACAATGTTATCTCACTATAACCACTAGTATCAATAATATGACAGTTGGGGGTATAATTGCTCCCTTATGTAAATGTGCTGCTGTGGAGTTTTAAATAGATTGTATGTTTATTAGCTACCTCTCATTGTAGAAGTTCCCTGATTATACGTAGATTGTTACCCTTAGGGGATTGTTAGCTCTGGTTGAACTGATATAGACATAGGTAAAGATATTACGGTTAGTTATAGGTGGTATATAGATAGTATTGTTAACCACTAAAATTACTATATCACTCTCTGATAGCAGTACTGGTCCGTTAGCTGCTATCCCTAGTCATTAGCCATATGAGTTAAAAAATATTATTTTATTTATTGCCTGTGATTTAGTGTGCTCTCTTGTTCTTAATAATCCCACACTCTGCTCAATATTATTATGAATACCTAAATATTCAAAACTTAATGGCCACCAGAATAGCTAACACTTATATATGTATCAATATGCACAGTTGTGTCATTAGCCTGATATATTAATATTCCATGAACCTGATAGTCTAAAGCTAGTATCTATATTTACCAGATTTAATGCTATACCAATAACTATATTATTGTTCAACTCATAACGTGTTATATTGGTATTCCTAGAGTCTGATAATGTATCAGTGTTATCTAAACCTTTCCCATTAGTATCGGAGCTCAGGTTCAGCATTATCAGTCAATCTTGTTTGTAAGCGGGTATTAGAATTTTTTTATGTGTGTTTCAACCACCGCTGTGATCATGATTGTCACTGTTACTGTGTCAATTAATAGTACTGTGTGACTGTAATTTGTTCAGAGCTTAGACTGTAACTTATATTATCTGTATCTAACAATCTGTTAGAAATATTATCGATGATATTCTGATTCCTGCTTTAACGGACTATGTTAGTCCCGCAGAGCATATACAGATATTATCAACCTATTTTGAATACCCGGATGTTTATACGCTGTTAAGGATCCAAATGGCTATTGAATATATTTGTATTAATGGGATATATTGGACCCACAGATAGTATGTATATATTATTTCTCTCTATCCGGGTATTCCTTAGTATATTAATGGTTCCAGCAGTTAGAAAGTGTGTGTTTGTTTAACGGACTGTATTAGTCCTGGAAGTCATATAAATTAATTGTAAGTACCCGGATGTTAACCGATTGCCAACAATTCTAGTAGCTATAGCGTGTATCTGAATCAACGTGGCTATTCTGTTGCAAATGTTTAACTGTTACACAACCACCATCTAGTGAGTGATAATACTCCTCCGTATTTGGTTAAACTAAAGGTAGAACCAAGCGATCATCTAAATAACGGTTAGGTATTGGATAACGTTAGAGACATTATTAATAATAAAGACAAAGCTGTACTTTAAAACATTAAAACGACGTCTAACACTACTGACGCGTTTCACCCGTGAGGGCTTTTTCAAAGGCAGCGAGCCGCCAATTTTACGAAAATGTATGTGTTCCGTTCTCCGGTAGTACCTCCCCTTCAGTTTCCTGATTGGATTAGGGACTCTGTGTATGTTGTTACCAGAATAGTAAAGGTGATATATACCTGCTGTATTTGTTATGTTATTTGTATTTACATCTAACTTATCTTACTTCGTAGAATCATATGAAATTCAATATTTATATTGATATTGTTTACCTAACTATTAACTCCATCACTTTATGAATATACTTTGATCTTATTGGTATTCTATTTTATAATATGATAGGGAGTCACCACCATAATATTATTTTCTGAAAAGTTACTAGACTTCCGTTTGGGGTGGAGCCTAAACAAGCATGCTCCCTGTATGCGGTGACTGAGCACCACTGGAAAACCTACCCAAGCCGTTTCACCATCTAACCCGGGGTTCACAAACGGGTGTTGTGTGTGGTGGTGCACCCAGCCTTATTACCAGGCTGCCGGCTGGAAGTCTACCCGCTTTCTGGAGTGGAGGTCTGTGTTGGAGTACCTGACAATTAAAGAGAGCCTGCAAATATTATCCCCAAGGGATAGTAACATCTACCTCCTGTGCGGCCATCAAGTTCCAGAGTCTCCGGTACCGCTACAATAGGAGAGGTTTCCCATACGGAGGAGGAGACCAGGCGCACCAGGGCCAGCTTCCGGGAACATGTGACAGGAAGCCGGCGTAACGCTATCACCGGTGAGCTGGAGTCGCTGTTGTGCGGAGGGCCCCTGGACAGCCCGATACAGCTTTCTCAAGTTAAGAACCTGCCTTTTGCAGCCCGCTAGCAGGGGTGAAGTGCCCTCCTTGCGGTAAAGATCCCTTACATCGCCGCTTTGCCGGACCCGAAGAAAACAGTTCCAGCTGCAAGTACAAGCCTTCTTACTTATTTTCCCCTGCTGTTCCTGCTTTTTCGCCTCTTGGTGTTTTATGTGGTTACTTAGGGGGAGTGAGCTTGAAAAGCCTAATAGGTGAGACGCTTGGCTTATTTGCTAATTTACTAAGAAGGGACATAGCAAGATCTAACCCTGCAAAAGAGAATATACCACATCTGTTCCTAATAACTGTAAAATTTGTATGTGGTCCTTTGAACTCTATATATCTGAACAAAGCGTTTGGAGATAAAACCTTGCCCTAAGTTTTTTGTTTGCCTGATTGTGACATTTGCAGTTGTCCAGCAGAAGGATATTCCTGTTAGGAAGAAACAGAGGAGAGCCGCTGATATTTCCTTTAATTTACCTGCTTGTAATGTAAAGGACTCCAGGGGCTTTTCTCCCTGAGGCAGTAAATTGTATATGTATATTTAGCTATACTAGGTGCCTTCTTTCTGTTTATTAAGTAAGCATTATATCCTGAATTTAAACCCCTTAAGGAAGCTAATTCTAGGGGTGCATTGAAAAAAAAGAAAAAAAAAAATTTCCTTGTTTCTGTATTTTCTGCAGGGATTAACATGTTTATGAGAGAAATATTCATTTGTTAATGGCCACCTTTATAAATCTTCATTATTCCATCTAGGCTGATTGTTTAGTCAAATTACAGAAGGTTTTAGCTGTCTGGCTCTTATTGATAATATTCAGCAGCCTGGCTTGCTCTGTACCAACAGCTAATTAATCTCTAGCGGAATTTTAAACAATTACATAACTGGAGTATGCTTTCCCGGAACCCCTTTACTCAGGGAGTAAGAATATAGTTGATTTCTTAGTTTTGAATTACCAGTTACTACTTCCCAAAAGAGCCATGGTTGTGTATATGTAAATCAGATAATCATATTACTATAGAATTCTCTTGTGTTGGCTGATTATATTCTGCCATTTACTGTTAAATATCTAGAGGGAAGGGAAAGAAGAAAGAAGGGGGAAAAAAGGAAAAGGGAAAGGAAACTGAAAAGAGGGAACTTTTCCTTTTTTTTTTTTTTTTTTTTTTTACTTCAGATTAAACTCCTTAATTTGACAGGCCTATTTTCACCTTTTTGCTCTTACCCTAGGTAAAGGGTCCACTTCACTTCCTTGTTTTTTATTTATTTATTTACACCATCACCTATACACATATATATATAATTTAGACACAATACCTTCATAAAAAAAAAAAAAAAAAAAAAAAAACTATTCACATAATTATTCTCTCTCCTCACTAACCAGGCCCCGCCCTGACGCGGCCCCAGTAATTTTGCCCACGTTTTTTACACTCAGTCTTTTTTTTTTTTTTTTCTCTTTTTCTCACTTTTAATTAATGGAAAAATTCGTCACACAGGCGAAGAAAAATTCACCTATAATGCCTGCCAAACCTAAGGATAAAAAATCCAAATCAAGTGATACCAGCCTTGACACTACATTAAATGAGTTATCTATTCCTTCTTTTGATATACAGGCCCTGACAGTACAACTGTCTGCCGTATTCGCACCTCACTTTGAAATGCTTAAAAAAGAAATTTCTGGTATGACCTCCGAACTATCTACTCTCTCCGCCGAATTCAGGCAGTTTTCTGCCCGAATTGGTGAAGCTGAGGAGAGAATTTCGGACTTGGAGGACCGGGTAAATGCACAAGAAGGGACCATCCAGAAACAAGACACCATAATTCAAAACATGCAATTGCGCCTGGAGGACATGGAGGACCGCTCCAGGCGCAATAACATACGTATTGTGGGCCTCCCTGAGACAGCGGAATATGAAGACCTGATGAAATTTACTTCACTAGGCCTTCCCCAAGCGTTAGGAATGGCAGCAGAATATTTGCCTCTGATTATAGAGAGAGCACACAGAGTAGGGCCAAAGAGACCCCTAGCAGATAAGGTAGCTAAGAGCAGAATGTGTATATTTAAAGTTCTCAAATTCCAGGACAAAATCGAAATAATGAAACTTTTTAGGAAGAATGGTCCGATAATGCTAGGTAATAACAAAATCCTCCTCTTTCAGGATTTCTCTACTGAGACTTCCACGAAGAGAAAGTTAATGGCCCCATACTGTTCACAGCTGATAAATAATGGAGTTAAAGCCCGAATGGTCTACCCGGCTAAAGTTATAGTGGAGGATAGGGGCTCAGTACTTACATTCCAGGAAATTCCAGATATAAAAGAATATGTCAAATCAAAGTTGGCAAATTGAAGTTTGAGAAATTATAATTTTATTTTTATTCTGTTCTCTTTCTCATGTTTTTGATGTTAATGATTGTTAGGTCTCCAGCTCAGATGTGGATGAATGTGGTATGTGTGTGGTCCTATTTTAATTATAGGTTTTTTTTTTTGTTGTGGTTTTTTTTTTTTTTTTTTTTTTTTTTTTGTATTTTATTTTAGAATTGCTAACAGATTTTTTTTTTTTTTTTTTTTCTCTCGCTATATTATGGATAGAGGACAAGAAAGGGGGAGAGGTGTAATTGAGCAAATCTTTAATTGTAAGCCACGTCTCCTCACTAAATGGCTGGAGTAAATATATTATCGTGGAATGTTGGAGGAATAACCTCCCCCATGAAGAGAAAACACATAATTAAAACTCTTGCAAAAAAAAGGCCAGATATTGCATACATTCAAGAAACCCATCTCAATGAATTAGAAGTAGCCAAACTTAAAATTAAATGGGTGGGCGAAGTAGTAGCTTCTTCAAGTACAAATAGGAAATGTGGAGTGGCGATTTTACTCCATAAAGACCTAGATTATAAAATTTTGTATATTGATAAAGATCCACAGGCCAGATATATCATACTCCAAATTCAGATTAACCAGGTTGTTTATGTGCTTTGTAATGTATATGGTCCAAATAAGAATAGCAGAGACTTCTGGGAAAGCATTAAAAGTAAGATTTTCCCCTTTATAGGTGAGAATCTCATCTTAGCGGGTGATTTTAATATGACACTAGTGCCAGAATTAGACAGATTTAATAATACAAATGCAAAAGAACATAAAAAAACTGCCAAATACTTTAGAATCTTCTGTTCACAGCTTAAATTGGTAGATGTCTGGAGAATCAAAAATCCCGATGCTCTAACTTTTACTTGTGAATCTAAAGCACACAGAACCTTCTCCAGGATTGATCTCTTTTTACTATCTGAATCCTTGTCAATTGTACAAGTGGATACTGGAATTGAAGACATACTGATATCTGATCATGCACTATTATATCTTACTCTGCCCCCAGTAATTAATCATACAGATAAAAGTCAATCTCTCTTTTTTCCACGATACTTATTGAATAACCCTAGATTTGCTAACTGGCTTAGGCAAAGATGGAGGGATTATTGTACATACAATATTTCTTACTTTAACAGAATTGAGACCTTTTGGGAAGCAGCCAAGGCTGTCCTAAGAGGCGATATAAAGAGTTATTTAATAAGTAGCAAAAAGAAATTGCGGGCCCTAGAAATACAATTATCCAATAGAGTTAGAAACGCCTATCGAAGATTTGCTGAGGATCGTTCCTCGATTAATTGGAAAAAGTACCAGGAGGCTAGAAGAGAGAGAGATGTTTTCTTAGAACAGAGAGCCCAAAAGGAAGTGATTAAAATTAATGTTCAATTTAGGGGTCTTTACGGGGACTCCACGAAACATTTGGCAAAATTAATCAAAAATAGAAACAGGAAGAATTATATCCCGGTTATCAAAGAAAACGATAACTCATATACAGACTCCAGGGAGATTAGTAGAGTGCTGTTTTCATTCTACTGAAACACTTATAAGCAAGGCAGATTTTGGTCTAATATAAAGCTCCCGCGAATACAAGAAGATGATTTATCATCCCTTAATGCTCCAATTAGAGCAGAGGAAATTGGGGTAATGATAGACAAGATGCGGTTGAATAAGGCTCCCGGCCCAGATTGTCTCCCAGCAGAATTCTATAGATTACTTGCACCGGAAATTATTCCTACCCTGGAAAAGCTATTTAATAGTTACTACGGCTCAGATAATTCCATCTCTCCTTACTTCTCTGCTGCAAACATCACGCTAATTCTTAAGAAAGGTAAAAAACCGGAGGATCCGGCCTCTTACAGGCCTATATCTGTATTGAACACAGATTATAAAATACTGATGGCGATCCTAGCAGATAGACTCTCTTCATTTCTGGGTAATATCATTCACACAGATCAAGTGGGCTTTATGAAATCTAGGACTTCCATGAAAAATATTCGCGGGATAGTGACTTGCCTTGACTATTTTAATTACCTAAAAGAAAGGGAAAAAAATAACTTTATTGAGGACTTTGCTATTCTCTCGTTAGATGCCGAAAAGGCGTTCGACGCTATAGCTTGGGACCACCTTTTCAAAGTTTTAGAGGAATTTGGCTTCAAGAATCAATTCTCCCAATTTATCCGGAAAATATATAGAAATCCAATTTCGTACCTTATTGTAAATGGTGTTCTCTCGCAAAAGATCATCCTGGGAAGGGGAACGAGACAGGGGTGCCCGTTATCGCCCCTCTTGTTTAACCTGGCCCTAGAACCTTTAGCTATTCGGTTACGAAGTATGTTAGAAGGAATCAATATGGGTTCCTATTCTCTCAGGACCCTTTTATATGCCGATGATCTAGTATTATTTTTAAAGAAGTCATCTTTCTCAATACCGATCGCTTTGCAATGTCTAGAAGAGTTTAGCTCTTTTGCGGGATATAAAATCAATTTCAACAAAAGCGAACTTATGTGGATTATTAAATTAAGAAATAGTCTGAAAGAACACCCTTTCAAAGAGGTCGAAGCAATTACATATCTAGGCATAACATTACATAAAAATCCGAGGAATTGGTATCGTCTTAATCTTTTACCACTGTTTCAGAAGGTTAAAGCTGATCTGGATCTGTGGAAGGTATTTCAACTTTCTATTACAGCCCGTATCAATTTAATCAAGACAATTATTTTCCCGCGATTACTTTACCCTCTTCAGAATCTTCCCTTGTTCATCCTTAGTAAGGATTTACGTAAATTGTATTCCTGCTTCTCCAAATTAATTTGGTGCGGCAGGAAACCGCGTATATCTTTGGAGAGATTCATGCAGAAATTTGAAGCAGCTGGTCTTGCTCTCCCCAATCTTAAGCTATACAATTGGGTCTGTCTAAGTAAAACAGCTGTGGATTGGATTTTAGAAAAGGAGCTGGTTTCATCCTTAGAGATTGAGAATCACATGGTCTCTCCTCTTTCTTTAAAAGCAATCTTGCATTGTCCCCTACAATCTTTACCAAATAATATAACTGCACTCATGTCTATTAGAAATGTAGTCGCGGCCTGGCAGAAGTGCTGTACATTACTTAAAGTGGATTTCACATTTTCAACATTCATGCCGATTATGGGAAATCCACTATTTTCACCGGGTATTAAGCAGGCAGTATTTAAAGAGTGGGCCGGGAAAGACCTTAAATATGTTTGTCAGATTCTTTCACAAGAAGGGCAAATAATTTCTTTTGAAATGCTCTCCCAACATTTTCATCTAGCTAGATCTAATTTTTTTGCATATCTTCAGCTGCGCCATCTTATTTATACTCGAAAATGGGACAGGAGTGGATTTGGTGCATGGTCGGATCTCAATGTATGTTTTCAAAAATTTTTGATTGGTAATTCCTCCATATCTCTTATGTATGATATTATGCTCTCCAAACAAACATTAATCCTTCAAGATAAGTTAATATCAAGCTGGACCCCCTTTTTTCCGGCACTAGACTCTGGGAAAATTAAACAAAGTATGATTAACTTAAAGAAATGTGAAATTCCACGGAGTTGGAGAGAATCCCATTTAAAGCTTATTAATAACTATTATTTATCCCCTGCAAGAATGGCGAAATTATATCCGACTAATGAAGGGGTTTGTTCCCGCTGCAAGAAACCTAAGGCGGACACCTTACACATGTTTTGGTACTGTCCAAAGATTATTCAATTATGGCGGAAGTTAGAATACTGGTTTAATGTATTATATAAGACAACTGTCATTCTCTCACCCAAGGAGATAATATGGTTAGAAGTCCCTAGTAATAAGGGCTTTCAAGCAAACATTTTAAATACTATTATTCTAGCTGTTAGACAGCAGATTGTTAAACATTGGCAATCTAATGCAGTTCTGGGATTATCCCAGATATTGCAACAGATCCAAAATCAAATTATTTTTGAATCATTTCATTTAAAAAGTGCCTCTGAAGGAAGAATAAAATCCTTCTTAGTCGGTTGGCTACCAATTATCCAATCTTATCCTGTAGTCATACAAAAAGCCATTCTGGCACCATTTCTCTCCTCAAACTCCTTTATGGATTTAGTAGCTCTCGAGCTGTTCCCACATGCATGGATAACTGGTTATAGAGTAGTTTAAGGAGGGACAAAGATAATTAGTGTTAAGAGAGGATGAGAGGAAAAGTAAAGTATTCAGATAAGAAAGTCAAAGCAGTTAAAATACGAGAGGGGAAGTGACTAAAAGAAAGAACGAAAGAATCAGGCTCCGTGAGAATAATGTAGGTGAGCCCCCTTTTTACTTTTACTTTTTTCTTTTTTTCTTCCTTTTTTTTTTTTTTTTTTTTTTTCTTTTCTTCTTTTCCCTCTTCTTCCATGTTTGCAAGGCAGTGTGAATGGGTTAACTGGTTATTACGTGTGAAAATCCCAACAACATGCACAAACGGATTATATGAGAAGATCTTGTTATTTTTTTCTTGCCCCATAAAATGATGTACATAAGAAGAGATCCTTATAAACCTTATGTTACTGTTTCTTGTTTATTTACACCTGACCCTGCGTGGTGCACAAAGGTGAAAATGTATGCGTTTGTGTCTGTTGTTGGACATATAAATAAAGGATATAAAAAAAAAAAAAAAAAAAAAATTATTTTCTGTCAGGCTTTTTCCCGTATTTGATTATAATAGAAAATGCTGAATATCAATATTTAAGATAATTCTTATGACTCAATAGGATCATCTTGTAGTGGTTTTTAACTAAATTCCTATAAATTTGTACACTATTAGTTTATTGCTGTTATCCTCTCATTTATGTGTTTGTGTAGATATCAACTCATATTTCCTGGATTTACTATGAACCTTTTTACATAATAGTTTTGTAAATTATAATTAAATTTTTATCATTATAGTGTGTCTCATTTATATTTAGCATAAAGTCGATTCTTGCTTTTATTTAGTATTGAGATAACAAAATAGTATTATTCCAAATTCTGAAGTTGAGTAAGATTTCTGAATTTAGCTTCTGTTTATTTACTTTGGTACAATGGGGAGACTATAGTTATTGTTTCAGTACAATGCTAATATAGTTGTTTAACCCCTTAACGACCGAGGACGTGCAGGGTACGTCCTCAAAAAAAAGGCAGTTAATGCCTGAGAACGTACCCTGCACGTCCTCGGTGTGGAAAGCAGCTGGAAGCGATCCTGCTCGCTTCCAGCTGCTTTCCGGTTATTGCAGTGATGCCTCGATATGGAGGCATCCTGCAATAACCCCCCTTGGCCATCCGATGCAGAGAGAGCCACTCTGTGGCCCTCTCTGCACCGGACATCGGTGGCCGGTATCGTTGGTGGGTGGGAGCAAGTCTGGGAGGCGGGTGGGCGGCCATCGATGTGCCCAGTGGAGTGGAGGGGGGGCGGGATCGGGGGCGGGAGGGGCGGGAGCGCGCACGGGAGCGCGCGCGTGCACGGGGGGGGGGGGGGGGGGGCGCGTGCACGGGGCGGGAGCGGGAGGGAACCGCTACACTACAGAAAAATCAAGTACTTGAATTAACTTTTTTGAAAGCTGTAAATAACAGCTAAAAGATGTGGAAGGGGTGGGGGGGTTGATCTTGGGGGGGGGGGGGAAGCTACACTGCAGAAAAGGGTTTTTATTTAAAAAAAAAGGCACATTATTCACTAAACTGGGTACTGGCAGACAGCTGCCAGTACCCAAGATGGCGCCCATTAAGGCAGAGGGGGAGGGTTAGAGAGCTCCTTGGTGGGGGATCAGTAAGGCTGGGGGCTAAGGGGGGATCCTACACAGCAGCATATGTAAATATGCTAAAAAATTTTTAAAAAAACCCCAAATATAGCTTTTATTTTAGTACTGGCAGAGTTTCTGCCAGTACTTAAGATGGCGGGGACAATTGGGGGGTGGGGGAGGGAAGAGAGCTGTTTGGGAGAGATCAGGGGGTCTCATGTTTCAGGTGGGAGGCTGAGCTCTACACTAAAGCTAAAATTAACCCTGCAAGCTCCCTACAAGCTACATAATTAACCCCTTCACTGCTAGCCATAATACACGTGTGAAATGCAGCGGCATTTGGCGGCCTTCTAATTACCAAAAAGCAACGCCAAAGCCATATATGTCTGCTATTTCTGAACAAAGGGGATCCCAGAGAAGCATTTACAACCATTTGTGCCATAATTGCACAAGCTGTTTGTAAATGATTTCAGTGAGAAACCTAAAATTGTGAAAAATTTAATGTTTTTTTTAATTTGATCGCGTTTGGCGGTGAAATGGTGGCATGAAATATACCAAAATGGGCCTAGATCAATACTTGGGGTTGTCTACTACACTACACTAAATCTAAAATTAACCCTAGAAGCTCCCTACATGCTCCATAATTAACCCCTTCACTGCTGGGCATAATATACGTGTAGTGCGCAGTGGCATTTAGCAGCCTTCTAATTACTAAAAAGCAACGCCAAAGCCATATATGTCTCCTATTTCTGAACAAAGGGGATCCCAGAGAAGAATTTACAACCATTTAAGCCATAATTGCACAAGCTGTTTGTAAATAATTTCAGTGAGAAACCAAAAGTTTGTGAAAAAATTTGTAAAAAAGTGAACGATTTTTTGTATTTAATCGCATTTGGCGGTGAAATGGTGGCATGAAATATACCAAAATGGGCCTAGATCAATACTTTGGGATGTCTACTAAAAAAAATTATATACATGTCAATGGATATTCAGAGATTCCTGAAAGATATTAGTGTTCTAAT
The DNA here is from genome assembly GCF_027579735.1 of Bombina bombina. Lineage (NCBI taxonomy): Eukaryota > Metazoa > Chordata > Amphibia > Anura > Bombinatoridae > Bombina > Bombina bombina. The sequence goes on along the minus strand of NC_069503.1, from coordinate 835,429,794 downwards.
GTAACTAGCGCTAATTTTGAAAAATAATGGTTTGGAAATAGCAAAGTGCAACTTGTATTTATGGCCCTATAACTTACAAAAAAAGCAAAGAAGATGTAAACATTGGGTATTTCTAAACTCAGGACAAAATTTAGAAACTATTTAGCATGGGTGTTTTTTGGTGGTTGTAGATGTGTAACAGATTTTGGGGGTCAAAGTTAGAAAAAGTGTGTTTTTTTCAATTTTTTCCTCATATTTTATAATTTTTTTTATAGTAAATTATAAGATATGATGAAAATAATGGTATCTTTAGAAAGTCCATTTAATGGCGAGAAAAACGGTATATAATATGTGTGGGTACAGTAAATGAGTAAGATGAAAATTACAGCTAAACACAAACACCGCAAAAATGTAAAAATAGCCTTGGTCCCAAACGGACAGAAAATGGAAAAGTGCTGTGGTCATTAAGGGGTTAAATAGTCCTGAGTTTGTTTGTGGTTAAAGCGTGTTTCCCTTTTGGTATATTCTTATGTTGTTTAATAATTGTATTGTACAATTTTAAAGTTATAATCTCTTTCATGATTGTCTTATATAATCTCTTTCATGATATGTCTATAAATGAAATTGTATATTATTCCATTACTAGTGTGGGTGTGTTAAAGTGTTAATATATCAAATAATTTATATATATTGGGGTGACAGATATTAGTAATTTTGTGCCATCTTAAGAGATATGGGATACAATGTGAATCTTTGTAATTTATCCCTTACAGGGATGTGTTTTTATTCTTCTTTATGATATTCCGTGATCATAATCTTGTGTTTTACCATTGTGCTATGAAATTATGTGTTCTCCAAGATGGAGATAGTGGAGAATACGTGATAAAACTTAGTGATAAAAATTATAAACATGTGATCTTGTGTGAAAAAAGGAAAAATTAAAATGGTTTTATTAAATTATTATTACTGTGAAGAGGCCAATATTTGTGACCAGTGCCTGAGTGTTACTAAATGTGTACTATTTATGAAACAGACATTTGATATGCTTTTTGATTGTACTGGATTTTTAAAAGATTGTTATGTCTTTATAAGAATATATAATAGTTATTCTGCTCATTCATTCCTTTAGGGTACACCGTATCTAACCGATAAATCCATTTGGTTTCAGCTTTAAGGAGTGCCGTTTCCAAGTCACCTCCTCTTATTCCCAAACTTATTTTTTCTATACCCCAGCAACATAGTTCTTGTTTATTGGAACGATGATGACTTAAAAAATGGGCTGCTACACTTGTGAGTGTTTTGCCTCTTTCTTTGTCTGTTGCCGCATTTTTTATGTTCCGTAGATGTTCCATCAGTCTTGTATGGGGTTTACGTGTCGTCATACCTATGTACATTAAATTGCAACTGCATTGTAAGGCATATATTACTCCTGTGTTACAACTGATGTATCTCTTAATAACATACTTAGTTCCAAATCTATCTATTATTTGTGTGGTCGGCACCATATATTTACAAGTACTACAATTCTCACATTTGTAAGATCCTGGTCTAAATGCTGTTGTAGTCTTTTTAGTTTGAAAGTGACTACTACTAACAAGATCTTTTAAATTTTTTGTTCTTCTATATCCAATCATTGGTTTGTCTCCTATTTGCAATCTTAAACTTGCATCTGACATAAGTATGTTCCAATGTTTGTTGATAATTTTAACCACCTCTGATATTTGATGGTTATAAGTGAGAATGAGTCTGGAAATTTGTGTGTCTTTTTTGTTTTTTTTGTGCAACAGTTCTTTCCTATTGGTGTGAAGGGCTCTGTATCTTGCTTTTTTAATGCTGGTTTTGCTATAACCTAGTTTGATTAATCTCTCTGTTAATTCCTTGGCTCTTACTTTGAATATCTCATCATTCAAACAATTTCGTCTGATTCTTAAGAATTCACCAACCGGAAGGCTCTTGATGGTTCCTGATGCATGAGAGCTTGTACTATAGAGTAAACTATTTGTGGCAGTTTTCTTTCTATATAGATCAGTTTCAATATTACCCTGTTGGTCTTTATAGATAGTGACATCCAAGAAGTATATTTTCATCTGGTTTGCTTCATGTGTTAATCTGATGTTTAGATCATTTGTGTTTAATATTTTTAGAAAATTAAGTAGATCTTCATGGCTTCCTTCCCAGATGAAGAAGATGTCATCTATAAAATGAAGCCATAGGGGGATCATGTTAGTGTATTCCGTGTTCGTATCGGTGAATACATATTCCGCCTCCCACCAGCCAAGAAATAAGTTTGCATAGGTGGGAGCGCATGCTGTCCCCATGGCAGTTCCCCGGGTTTGAAGATAGAATTTTCCATCAAATATAAAGAAGTTGTAGTTTAGTATGAAATTCAGTAGTTTGATTATAAGTACATTATGTTCTTCATCTTCTTCGGATCTTTGATCTAGAAAGTATTTTACTGCTGCCATCCCATCTTTGTGGTTGATTGAAGTATATAGTGACTCTACATCGGTGGTTACTAGCCAAGTGTTTTCATTGAGATTAATATCCTCTAACTTTTGAAGTAATTGCATTGTATCTTGTATGTATGAGGGTAATTCCCACACATATTCTCTCAAACGAAAGTCTACATACTGACTTGCTTTTTCAGTAAGGCATCCAATGCCTGATACTATAGGTCTTCCAGGAGGGTTTCTTTGATCTTTATGAATTTTTGGTATCAGATAGAAAGTTGGTATTTTAGGGTCAGACACCATCAAATATTTATTTTCTTTATCTGATATGATTCCTTGACCAAATGCTTGGTTTATCATACAGTCATAGATTTTCTTGTACCCCGTCATTGGATTGCATAATAATTTCGTATAACACGTAGTGTTCCTTAGTTTTTTATGGACTTCTTTGAGGTACATGTCCACAGGCCAGATGACAATGTTCCCTCCTTTGTCAGCATTGCGTATGATAATCTCTTCCTTTTGTTTGAGTTCTTCAAGGGCTTTGAGTTCCTTAAAAGTTAGATAACTTTGAGTAGCTCTTATCTGCAAATCAGTAATTTCTTCACATACCAATTTATTAAAGACCTCTAACTGAGGTAAATTAATGCTGCTTGGAATGAAGGTTGATTTATTTTTAATATTGTTTCTCCATTTGGGAGGTGTCTTGGGTTAGATTCTTTCAACTGTCATATTATTGATACTAGTGGTTATAGTGAGATAACATTGTCACACAACTAGTGAATGCAAGTATACATTAGCGGATGTAATTAGATTTATACCGCAATACATCCTTGCATTTGCAATATTACCAGATGTATAAACCCCTCTTTTACCACGATTATTTACTATATATCCTATATGGATACATGGGGTAAGCATGATCAATATATGATCAGTGACAACTAGAGGAATCTCAGAGGTCAATATAAAGAGAGATACACAATTAACATACCGGGCATACCTATTATTGTTTATAATATCAATATCTTTATTACCTCTTACATTTGGGGGAACTAGACTTACTGGTTCTGCACTCACAGGACTATCAGAGGTCAACATATAATTCAATGCTACTTATTTTATAGGGACACATATGATCGATTGAATTTCCAACTTTCTCTGAGATACACCTATAGTAGGATAAGAACCTTACAAGGAACCAATTATTGGTCACAGTACCAAGATAAGGAAATTCACATATATTGTACTTAATAAATAATAAACATTGAATATAGATTATTATTGTAATATACAAGGATACCCAATATATGAAAGTGATTTCATTTATCCAATATAATAATCTATTACAAGCTATTCAATTTTGATACTAAACCCACATTCTATACCCATAAAATCTTGTGATAATATATAGGGGACCTACCCCACAACCCACCCTATTACATTGATAGGAGACCAAGTTATCATTATAGTTAGAGACAATATACTCTAACACAGTGATTTTTAACCTTTTTTTTTGCCGTGGCACACTTTTTTACATTAAAAAATCCTGTGGCACACCACCATCCCAAAATTTAAAAAAAAATCACACATTGTAGCCTAATACAGCATATATATATATATATACACATACACACAAACACACACATACTGTATGTATTGTTCTGTTATGCCATGCCTCCTACAAACTACCCCTGCACTGGGAGTAAAAAACAAGCAAAGTTTAAAAAATATGTCACACTGTTGTCAGTCTGCCGTGGCACACCTGAGGATCTCTCACGGCACACTAGTGTGCCACGGCACACTGGTTGAAAAACACTGCTCTAACACACTAAAGTGACCTATGTGACACACTTTTATTGTATACTATAGGCATTTACTATATTATTGGTGTTCACAAGGCACAGTGCCCACTAGACAGAGCTTACTTTGAGGATTTTAATTTCCTGTGTGTTGTGTGTGTTTTTTACACTTTTTAATTAACTAAAATAAAAGTTATATTTTAAATTACTTACTCACATTAGTACCACCCCAGAGTCTGGGCAGAGAGTGCTATATGTGCATACTGTCTCGTGGTTAGTCTCCATACTTCCATAACTTTGGTTGAAACTACCATAGAATAAGGCTTACCTAATATGAAACTCGAGCAGTGACAACGCATTTCAGCCCTGGCGTGGGCCTTTTTCAAGATTGTCAACTACTCTGGTTGTCTTATTTGAATACCTGTTATTAGCCAATCGGGGAACTCTATATTCCTGCCAAACATATTGCCCTTACTTAGTCCCTTAAAATCCTATTGTAGGTACTAGCTTGCCCTTAAATAAAATGAAAGTTGCCTTGATTTAAAAAACTTACTACCCAGAATTCAGGTTTGCATCGAAAACGGCAATATGACGCCACTTCCGGTGAGTCTTCTATTTTAACATCTGTTTTGCCTCTGTCTGGGGGGCCACCGCCGATCCTCTGGCATACACCCCAAGTAAACCTTGGAGAATGAGGTTTACAAGGGGGTTTTGCCCCCCTTGAACCACCCAGGCGGAGGCAAAATAGATAGTGAAGATAGGCGAATACAGTGCCCATCTGATTGGCTGTGAATCCTATCACTCACTGGACACGGACCAATCAGATGTATGAAATCACCGGAAGTGATGTCATATTGCAGTTTTCGATGAATTGCAGTTCTCGACAGAACACCGTTATGACCATCACCTCTAGTTTTTCTGGAAAGCCTGATGACGGTATGACGTCATTTCCAGTTCCGGTAGTAACAGTACTTTCGGTTCGATGCTTTATGGGATTTGTAGTCATTTCGACTCATACCAGTATTGTATAGATTCACGACAACCATTATATTATTAGCAATATGCTTTAAATATTGCAATCCAGACAAATTAGGAGGAGACAGATAGGGGGAATATCTTCTTTAAATAGTTATATATTTAGGGCAATCATTATTTTAAAATGTCAAATATATAAACAAATTAATAGTTCATTATGCATATATAAGCTTCATAATGCTTAAACAGAATGTATAAATTATTCCAAAAATAATACTCTCCCAAATCTAAATGGATTCACCTAGATTTATGAGAGGGAAAATATTTTGACAATCATATGCTCGAGTATCCTAAGAAGACTTTCTACTTGTATTCAAAATTCCGACATAAAGTGTAATATATATTATAAAGAAACATTATTCTAATAGTTAATGTAAAACGACATAGATTAAAAATAGATGGCTAAAAAATACATAGATTTAAAATTAAGGGTAATATATATTAAAAATTAAATGCATAATTGATACAAATACACAGTTATATGTTGAAATAGATAATAATCATATTATTCACTACTTAAATTCTTTTTGAGGAATAAATGAATAAATGTGTTTTTCTATAAATACATGTGGATTGGTTATACAAACGTGAATTAATATAGAGACACACAGATTAATTTAATTCAATTTAATTTCATATATGTGGATTTATTGGGGAGGTGTGAGAGAAGATGGAAGATTTCAATATCAGCATTTAGACCTCATGGGTATACTGTAGACAGTCTATATGGAAAATCTATTTTGCTTCAGCCTGTAATAGCTTCTTACCATAATCACCACCTCTCCATTGTTTTTGTACCTTACAAATACCCCTATACTTAAAGCTTGAGCTATTGCCTCTATGTTTTTCTTTAAAATGTTTGTACAGTGGAATATCGTCTCACTTATTTTTAATAGCTGAGAGGTGTTCTCTAATCCTCCCTCGGACACTGCGTGAGGTCTGACCAACATATTGGAGACCACAACCACACTTGATCAGATAAATAAATTATCTTGACATTGAATTATGTTATTTATTTTAAAGGTCTCTTTACTAATTTTGGATGAAAAACTATCACTTTTAATTCTGTGCTTACATGCTTTGCATAATCCACAAGGAAATAAACCTTTTATCCGTTTCCCCTTTAAGTCCGTTTTGAAAAACATAGGTTTTGTTGTTTGTACACTGGGGGTTAGTATAGATTTTAGATTATCAGATTTTTTAGGGATGAATTGTGAAACACCCTGTCAGTTTTTCACCCAAAATGTTATCATATTTCAAGAGATGCCAATTTCAATTAATTGACGATTCTTACTATATTCGATTATAAATGGTACATTGATTTAATTTTTATTCTGACTTTGTTTTTCTTTTTTCATTAGGAAATAATTCCTATCTGTCTTATTCACATTCTCAATGGTATTGTTTAAAGTTTCTTCTCCATAGCCTCTTTCCAAAAATCTATTTTTATTATTATTATTATTATTATTATTATTATCGGTTATTTGTAGAGCGCCAACAGATTCCGCAGCGCTATTAACATAGGCGGTATACAAAGTAGCAAATATAGGGATCAAATGGGTAAAGGGTCCTGCCTAGAGTTGCACTGTTGTAGTCAGCTCTTGTGAAGGTGATCTGTAAGCAATTGGGATCTTAGGCTTACATTTTAAGGGGGTTCCTGGCGGAAAGCACTGGAAGAGAGGAGCTGGTATTAGAAAAGGTTAGTGTAGGTTGTATGCATCCCTGAACAGAAGAGTCTTTAGGGAGTGCTTGAAGCTTTCAAAACTAGGGGAGAGTCTTGTGGAGCGAGGCAGAGAGTTCCACAAGATGGGAGCCTTCTGGAGAAGTCCTGTAAACGGGAATGTGAGGAGGTAACAAGTGAGGAGGAGAGGAGGAGGTCGTAAGCAGAGTGAAGGGGACAGGAGGGAGAATATCTGGAGACAAGGTCTGAGATATAGAGGGGAGCAGTTAAGGGCTTTGTATGTCAGAGTCAGAATTTTGTGTTTAATCCTGGAGGCAAGAGGAAGCCAGTTAAGGGATTGAAAGAAAGGTGCAGCAGATGAAGAGCGGCGTGTAAGGAAGATGAGCCTGGCAGAGCCATTCATTATGGATTGTAAAGGAGCTAGACGGCAGCTAGGGAGAACAGAGAGGATGGAGTTGCAGTAGTCAAGACAGGAAAGGATGAGAGAGTGGATTAAAATCTTAGTTGTGCCTTGTGTAAGGAAATGTCTAATTTTAGAGATGTTTTTAAGGTGAAAGCTGCAGGATTTAGTCAAGGCCTGAATGTGAGGAGTGAAAGAAAGTCAAATGTGACCCCAAGACATCAAGCATACTGGGTAGGGGTAATGCTGGAGCTATCTACAGTTATAGAGAGATGGAGAGGTGGAGATATTAGAAGAAGGGGGGGAAATAAGGAGCTCAGGTTTGGAGAGATTTAGCTTAAGGTAGTGAGAGGACATCCATGAAGAGATGTGAGAAAGATAGTTAGTGACACGGATTAGCAAGGAAGGAGATGTCTGGTCTGGAGCAGAGATGTAGATTTGAGTATTGTTGGCATACAAATGATATTGAAACCCATGGGACTTTATTAGGGACCCTTATGAATGATGTGCAGATTGAAAAGAGAATAGGACTGAGGACAGAGCCTTGTGTTACAGAAAGTGGTAATGGGGCAGAGGAAGCCCCAGAGAAGGCTACACTAAAGGTACGGTTAGATAGGAAGGAAGAGAACCATGAGAGGGTTGTGTCACAAATGCCGTAGGATTAGAAGGGTTTGGAGCAAAAAAGAGGGTGGTCAACAGTATCAAAGGCTGTAGATAGATCAAGGAGGATAAGCAAAGAGAAGTGGCCTTTGGATTTTGCTATAAGTAGGTCGTTGGTAATGATTGCTGTCTCTGTGGAGTGATGGGGGCAAAATCCAGTGGATCAATGAGGGAGTGTAATGTAAGGAAATTGGATTGGCGTGCATGTACTAGCTTTTCAAGAAGCTTTGAGGCAAGAGGGAGTAGGGAAATAGGGCGGTAGTTGGATGGGGAGATTGGATTGAGAGAAGGTTTTTTTGAGGATAGGTGTGACCAGTGTATGTTTTAGAGATGAGGGAAATATACCAGTGCTAAGGGAGAGGTTGAAAATTTTTGTGAGTATAGGGATAAGTGTAGAAGAGAGGGAGGGTAGTAGCTGTGAGGGGATGGGGTCGCGGAGACAGGTAGTGAGGCGAGAGTGCAGTATAAGTGCAGAAACTTCTTCCTCAGTAACAGGGGGGAAAGATCTAAATATATAGCTATGTGGGTTTTGGGTAATTGCAAGCTTTTGAGGGAGTGAGAGGCTGGAAGTCTGTTGAGAGCTGATTGTGTTTCTGATTGAATCAATTTTGTTATTGAAGTGGCTGGCAAAATCTTGAGCTGACAGAGAAGTTGTATTAGGAGGTGGGGGTGGGTGGAGAAGAGTGTTGAAAGTGGACAATAGACATTTTGGGTTTGAAGAAAGAGTGTAAATAAGAGTAGAGAATTAGTGTTGCTTATAAAGATTAAGGGCAGAGTATTAGGAGTTCAAGAGTTCAAGATTAACTTGTAGTGAAGGAAGTCAGCTGAAGTCAGATTTTATCCAGTGCCGCTCAGCAGTACAGGATCATCTGCATAGGTACAGTGTCAGAGGAGTATGCCAGGGCTGAAGGTGAGTGTGTGATTTCCGAGCTATGGTAGGAGGGGCCAGATTGTCAAGGACAAATGTAAGGCTGGAATTATAGTGGCAGATAGATTGGTCAGGGCAGAAAAAGGAGGAGATGGGTGAGAGGAGAGGTTTGGGAGAACTAGAGCTGTTGCTGAATGACTATTAAAGCCATTTCTCATTCTTAGAACAGTTTTTCTTTACACAAAGTAACTGGCCTTTTGGTATATTTGCCTTCCAATTTTTATGGTGGCAACTGATTTGATGAATATAATTATTTAAATCTACATCTTTGAAAAAGGTAGATGCTTCTGTTTTGCCATTTTCAATCTCCATGTTCAAATCTAAAAAGTTGTATTGCTATAACTGTACTCATAAGTAAATCTCAGATTGCACTCATTCTGATTAATCTAATCAATAGTAAATCTTAGATCGTCCTCATTCCCCTTCCATATCATAAATATATAATCTATTTGCCCATGTAGAGATTTGCGTAACTTTGAGCGAATCTGGTCCCCATTGCAGTACCACACATTTCCTTATAGAACTTGTCGTCAAAATTAAAATAATTATGTGTGAGTATATACAAGATGGCCTCTAATATAAACTCTTTTTGTTTCTCTGCCATATTTAAGGAAATGTTTTATGACTTAAATTCCTTCAATGTGTGGGATGCTGGTATGAGGGCAAAGAGCTTACATATTTTTGTAGATTTCTGTCTATATATTGAGAAAGTTTGCTGGTTATAGATCCGATAGCTGAAATTATTGGTCTGCCGGGAGGGTTTTCTAGTGACTTATGAATTTTGGGCAGGTAGTAAAAGACTACCTCATGCACATTTTCCCAATAGACATCAATGGAGATAAAGTGTTAGAAAAAAAAACTAACACCTGCTGTAGCGGAATGGCGATCGCTAAAACGCAATCCCCATTGATGTGTATGGGGACAAGAAGGTTATGTATAAATCTAACACCCTAACATAAACCACTACTCTAAATACCCCTAATCCGCCACCCCCAACATTAAATAAAGTGATTAACCCTAAACCGCCGCCCTCGCATCTCTAACACCTAAATAAACCTATTAACCCCTAAACTGCCCCCCCACAGCGCAACTACTAAACTAAACCTATCTACCCACATCGTAAATACTATCCTAAACCTATTAACCCCTAAACCGCCGGCTCCTCACATCGCAACTACTAAACCACTGGTTTTCAAACCTGTCCTCAGGCCTCCCCAACAGTCCAGGTTTTCTGGATAACCTTTGGGTGAGAGAAGGTAAAATAACAATTTTTACTAATCAGCTGATTATTTCACCTATGCTCCAGTTCAGATATCCTCAAAACATGGCCTGTTAGGGAGGCCTGGGGACAGGTTTGAAAACCAGTGTACTAAACTAAATCTATTAACTCCTAAAACGCCAAACACCCACATCGCAAACACTAACCTAAACCTATTAACCCCTAAACTGCCGGGCCCCCCACAGCGGAACTACTAAACTAAACCTATCTACCCACATTGTAAATACTATCCTAAACCTATTAACCCCTAAACCGCCAGCTCCCCACATCGCAACTACTAAACCACTGGTTTTCAAACCTGTCCTCAGGCCTCCCCAACAGTCCAGGTTTTCTGGATAACCTTTGGGTGAGAGAAGGTAAAATAAAATTTTTTACTAATCAGCTGATTATTTCACCTATGCTCCAGTTCAGATATCCTCAAAACATGGCCTGTTAGGGAGGCCTGGGGACAGGTTTGAAAACCAGTGTACTAAACTAAATCTATTAGCTCCTAAAACGCCAAACACCCACATCGCAAACACTAACCTAAACCTATTAACCCCTAAACTGCTGGCCCCCACATCGCGACACACTAATTTAAACTATTAACCCCTAAACCTAACACCCCCTAACTTTAAATTAAAGTTACAATATAACTATCTTAAAATAAATAAAAACTTACCTGTGAAATAGAAAAAAAAAACAAGTTTAAACCATAAATAAACCTAACAGAACTATTTTTAAGAAATAAAATAAACAAAAAATAAAAAACTAAGTTACAAAATTAAAAACTCCTAACACTAAAAAAAAAAATAACTTTACAAAAAAAATCAAACACTAAAAATACGAAAGAAAAAAAATCTAACAAAAAAAACAAAAACTAAAATTACGAAAAATAAAAGAAATCTAAGATTACAAAAAATAATAAACAAAATTATCCAAAATAATAAAAATTAAACGTAATCTAAAACAAAAAAAGCCACCCCAAAATAAAAACACCCCCTAATACAACAATAAACTACCAATAGCCCTTAAAAGGTCTTTTGTAGGGCATTGCCCTGAAGCAATCAGCTCTTTTACCTTAAAAAATTACAAAGTACCGCTTAACAGTAAAACCCCCCCATCCAACCAACCCCCAAAATAAAAAACCTAACTCTAAAGAAACCTAAGCTACCCATTGCCCCTAAAGGGGCATTTGCATGGGCATTGCCCATAAAAGGGCAATCAGCTCTTTTGCTGACAATAAAATTAAAAATCGCTAATCTAAAAATAAAAACACCCAAAAAATAAAAATAGGTATTAACAGTTCCTGAAGTCCGGCGGTGAAGGTCTTTATCCATGCGGCTCCATCTTCATCCACATCTTCTGTCTTCTTCCCAGAGGTGCAGACAGAGCGGTCTTCCCCTATGCACGGATTCATAGCAGCTGTCCTCAGCGGCGTGGAGGCTCCTCTTCATGCGATCTCCGCAGCACACTGAAGATTGAATGCAAGGTACCCCTTTTATATTTGAGGTACCTTGCATTACTATTGGCTGAAATTTTCAAATCAGCCAATAGGATGAGAGCTGCTTAACTCCTATTAGCTGATTTGAACAGCTATATTCATGGAATTGGTGTTTGTTTGTTCCTCATTTTTTAATTATCTTGTCCCATACCAGCTCTTAGAGCACTTATGGAGGGTAAGCTTTCATCCATAATGAGGATAGTCTTATTTCAAAATTGGAGAAGACAATAGACTAGAATGATAAATAGAATAGGTAAATGAGAAATACTAATTAAAATACTAATTAGAATGGAAATAGATAAAACAGTTGTTATGAACTATTAGTAGTATGGCTGCTTATAATTGATATTAGGGATATAAAGTCTATGATATAATACAATGATTACAGCCCCTACACAGATAACCTCACATACTCCCCAAAATAGACTTAAAACAATTGGCAATAATAAAAGATGAGGGAGCGCCAAAACAAGGCTAAAGTGAGATAGTGTGAATATATTAAAAATTAAAAATGTTTTGAACAATTTATAAACATATAACAAAGCATGACAATAGGGTACACTATCAGAATATTCGTTTTTTTAACACAATTTTACATATAACATTGTTATCCATGGTATATATTTGCTATATCTTCAAGAATGTATTCTGATAGTGTACCCTATTGTCATGCTTTGTTATTAATAAATATTGTTATATGTTTATAAATTGTTCAAAACATAGAAACATAGATATTGACGGCAGGTAAGAGCCATAGGCCCAGCAAGTTTGCCCGATATTACCTAACAGTATAAACTTATCTAGCTTGTAGGATGGCCTTATGCTTGTCCCAGGCAATTTTAAAGTCCCCCACAGTGTTTGTCATTACTACTTCTTGAGGAAGTTTATTCCATAAATCAATCACTCTATAGAAACATATATTCACACAGTCTCACTTTAGCCTTGTTTTGGCGCTCCCTCATCTTGTATTATTCCTTGCTTTTCTACAAAAGATGCCAGCATGATTTGCACATGATGGTTTGTGTTATGGTGATTCATTCTAAAAGCACAAGGCAGCACAGTAATCCATCCTTTGTTTTTATATTTTCTACTAGTCCAAAAGCCCGTTCACACTGGCCATTTTTTGCAGTACAGCGGTCCCACCCCTTGCGCTCTCTCCCTTCCCCTCTCTTTTGCTCTCTCTCTCTCCCCCTCTCTTTTGAGCTCTCTCTCCCCCTCTCTTTTGAGCTCTCTCTCTCCCCCCTCTGTTTTGCGCTCTCTCTCCCCCCCCTCTCTTTTGCGCTCTCTCTCCCCACTCTCTTTTGTGCTCTCTCTCCCCCTCTCTTTTCCGCTCTCTCTCTCCCCTTCTCTTTTGTGCTCTCTCTCCCCCATCTCTTTTGCGCTCTCTCCTGCCCTCTCTCTCCCCCCTCTCTTTTGCGCTCTCTCTCCCCTCTTTTGCGCTCTCTCCCCCCTCTCTTTTGTCCTCTCTCTCCCCCCTCTCTTTTGTGCTCTCTCTCTCTCCCCCCTCTTTTGCTCTCTCTCTCTCTCTCCCCCTCTCTTTTGCTCTCTCTCTCTCCCCCCCTCTTTTGCTCTCTCTCTCTCCCCCCTCTCTTTTGCTCTCTCTCCCCCCTCTCTTTTGCTCTCTCTCTCCCCCCTCTCTTTTGCTCTCTCTCTCTCCCCCTCTCTTCTGTGCGCTCTCTCTCCCCTATCTTTTGCACTCTCTCTCTCCCCCCCTCTTTTGCGCCCCCCCTCTCTTTTGCTCTCTCTCTCTCCCCCTCTCTTTTGCATTCTCTCCCCCATCTATTTTGCGCTCTCTCTCCCCCATCTCTTTTGCGCTCTCTCTCCCCCTCTCTTTTGAGCTCTCTCCCCCCTCTCTCTCCCCTCCTCTCTCTCTCTCTCTCTCCCCCCTCTCTCTCTCTCCCCCCTCTCTTTTGTGCTCTCTCTCTCTCCCCCTCTTTTGCTCTCTCTCCCCCCCCCCCTCTCTTTTGCGCTCTCTCTCTCCCCCCTCTCTTTTGCGCTCTCTCCCCCTCTCTTTTGCGCTCTCTCCCCCCTCTCTTTTGCTCTCTCTCTCTCTCCCCCTCTCTTTTGTGGTCTCTTTCTCTCCCCACCTTTTTTGCGCTCTCTCCCCCCTCTCTTTTGTGCTCTCTCTCTCCCCCTCTCTTTTGCGCTCTCTCCCCCCTCTATTCGCGCTCTCTCCCACCTTTCTTTTGCTCGCTCTCTCCCCCTCTCTTTTGCGCTCTCTCTCCCCCATCTCTTTTGCGCTCTCTCTCCCCTCTCTTTCCCCCCCTCTCTCTCCCTCCCCTCCTCTCTCTCCCCCTCCTCTCTCTCTCTCTCCCCCCACCTCTCTCTCTCTCCCCCCTCCTCTTTCTCTCCCCCGTCTCTATCTCCCGCCCCTCCTCTCTCTCTCTCTCTCCCTCCCTCCTCTCTCTCCCCCATTCTCCTATCTCTCTCTCCCCCCTCTCTTCTCTCTCTCTCACCCCTCTCCTCTCTCTCTCACCTCCTCTCTCCTCTCTCTCCCCTCTCTTTTGTGCTCTCTCTCCCCCTCTTTTGCTCTCTCTCTCTCCCCCCTCTCTTTTGTGCTCTCTCTCCCCCTCTCTTTTGTGCTCTCTCTCCCCCTCTCTTTTGCGCTCTCCCCCCTCTCTTTTGCTCTCTCTCTCTCCCCCCTCTCTTTTGTGCTCTCTCTCTCCCCCTCTTTTGCTCTCTCTCTCCCCCTCTCTTTTGCGCTCTCTCTCTCCCCCTCTCTTTTGCGCTCTCTCCCTTCCCCTCTCTTTTGCTCTCTCTCTCCCCCTCTCCTCTCTCTCCCCCCCCTCTCCCCTCTCCCCCTCTCCCCTCCTCTCTCTCCATCTCCCTTTCTCTCTCTCCCCTCCTCTCTGTCTCTCTCCCCTCTCTATCTCGCGACCGTGCCAGGCCACGCCCCCTTCACACCCGGCCATGCCCCCTTCACGACCATTCACGCTGGCCACGCCCACTTCTGCCGCAGTAGGACTCAAAGGCCAGGTGTGTTTGTCCTTGTGCTGTCTCTACTGCGCATGACAGCTTCGGACAAACACACTTGGCCTTTTATATAATAGGATACTTTATGTGCATATTTATGATGCCTGTTGTTAACATATCTCTGAAATAATCAATACAATGAGTCAGTGATGATTCAGGGTTGTATCATGGTTGATCATTTTATTTAAACCTTTATTTAGATGAAAATATATTTTTAAAAATATATGTCTGGAAAGTCTTATAACTAAACTAATAATGAGCTCCAGTGGCAGTTGCAGTTACTGGGCATTATGTACATATTCTGTATGGTTATACAGGTATACCTCGCTTTACAGCGCTTCACTAATACAGCACTAAATATGGAGCTGAAGTTCAACCTCCAAGAAATTTGAAACAGTGCTGTACTTAATTTGAGATTGCAAGAAAGGCGACTTTTGTTATGCACTGTTCGGTCTGTTTACAGCATTGCAGTGCTTTCCATGTCTGTGCTGTAGTCTGGCAAATTTTACAGGTGATGTACAGTTTTTATTAAAGGGACAGTAAACTTATAAAAAAACATTGCAAATATGGAAAGAAATAATAAAAACATTAGAATACCTCATAGGCATATATTTTCAATATTATCATTAATGTGTAGATATTTTGAATTATAAATTCTATTCTTTACACTTCCTCCGGGTAGCTTATTATACAACACCAACCACAAAGGTCTTTACAGGTAGCCCTCGAGAGCACGCGCCGCTATCTTTTATTCTACAGATTCTGCGCAGTGGGAAATCATTGCTCTGTGCACACGTGATCCACATGCACAGCGTTTGTCACGTGACGCTACAGACCTGAGCACGCCAGCATTTCCATTGCGCATGCGATCGAGAGCGCACATTTACTATTTAATTATGCCTACAGTTCATTTAAATATGAACTGTGATTGGCGCTTGCTGCCGGCTCATTCCAGGGAGTTCAGCAAGGGGCTGTCTAGCTGGAGAAAAAAGACGATTGATGCCATCTAAAAAATAAGCAATATATAGCTAAGGATTTAACTTCTGAAAAATGTAATAAGGCAAAAATGTTAATTAAACTACCTTTAATTTAGTCCCTAAATATGATTGTACTGAATTTCATGACCCTTTAAATACTAATTGAATACTGTACTCTAGTGTGTTAGTGTTAAACTACATTTACTAGCTGTTAGTTGAAGGAACTGAACCAGCAAATTGATACTATGGGGGATATTTATCAAAGGTATGTCAGACCTGATCAGACAGTGCGGATCAGGTCCGACATACCTCGCTGAATGCGGAGAGCAATACGCTCTCTGTATTCCGCATTGCACCAGCAGCTCTTGTGAGCTGCTGGTGCAACGCTGCCCCCTGCAGACTCGTGGTCAGCAGGGGGGTGTCAATCAACCCGATCGTACTCGATCGGGTTGAATTCCGGCGATCTTTGTCCGCTGCTTCATAACTGCTATTTCTGGTAAGTCTGAAGACTCACCAGAAACATGGGCCCTCAAGCTCCATCCAGCTTGATCAATGGGCCTCAAAGTAAGCACTCAGTTAAGACCCTAACGTATATTGGAGATTGAAAAAAAATTGTCAAGCAAATTAAAATATAAAACTTTATTAGAACATATTTTAAACAAGGGGCATATAGTATCCGGTTAAAAAAACGGTTATATACGGGAGGTCACCGGGTGACTAATGGAGATATCAGCCACAGAACATAGGCAGCAAAGTCAGGATGTAATACACAAACTTATAGAGTGGTATTGTAATGGTGATTTAGGGGAATACCCAATTTTTAATAAGTATAAATATGTTCACAAATAGGACCCTGAGCAGGAATATATCCCAATAAAAGAGGGTAATACCACTTCTCATGGGAGTGTTAATAAATGCAAATAAACTTTGAGTGTTGGTGCACTTTTAATAACAGTTTACAGGTTGGTACCTGCATTCATATCCTCACGTAGTTGGCTACTTGTCATTCCCACTTTACTCTCATAACTGGATAGTTGTAATATATAAAGGTAATTTGGATTGTGGTAATCTAGGTCTCAAGCTAAATGATTATCTTGTGTAATATGCTACAATAACAAAAGTTAAAGTATTTCATTTGGCAGTGAGTTAGGTTGTATAACCATACCCTTATAGCCACTATAAAATATTATTATGTAGTAATCCAACATAGTATTGCCTGTTACCACTTGCCTTAATTAATAATGGGTGTATAAGGGAGTAGAGTGAGCTGATGGGA
The DNA here is from genome assembly GCF_027579735.1 of Bombina bombina. Taxonomy (NCBI): domain Eukaryota; kingdom Metazoa; phylum Chordata; class Amphibia; order Anura; family Bombinatoridae; genus Bombina; species Bombina bombina. The sequence goes on along the minus strand of NC_069503.1, from coordinate 835,412,871 downwards.
GCTCTGTACTTTTAAAAAACTTGCTAGCAGTAATTTGTGGAATTATTATTCACTAGGGTACTAGCAGATATTGATGCACTAGTAAATAGCCTGGCTACAACCAGCACATTGAGTGTACTAGTAATGCGTTTTATATTATAAGATGGGGGCATATCAGCCATATCGAATCTATTGTGCATAGAATATTAATGTGACTTGCAGCAATGAGTCATATTTTATATGGAACCTCTTGGTTATCACCATGACTTATTCACTAAGACCTATAGCTAAATACGCTCACAGTTATTTAAGATTAGTCTAAAATACAGTTGTAGTGATAGAACAACAAGTACCGTAGCCGTTATATATACAAATAGCTAACACTCTTTTTGTCGAGTGTCTGGTTAGAAATTATTATAAATTATTAAGACAGTGTCACTATATGAAGGATAAACTCAAACCAACTGTTTTTTTTTTACACAAACCACTGTTTTATAACTGTGTGATTAGTGTAGATTTCCAAGACTTTAATGGAAATTTTGCTCTTCAACTCCGCAGTATACTATAGTATCTAGCAGGCAAGTGAATATTTAGTGATTGGGCAGAATACATCCATTATTAATTAAGGCAAGTGGTAACAGGCAATACTATCTTGAATTATTACATAATAATATTTTATAGTGGCTATAAGGGTATGGTTATACAACCTAACTCACTGCCTAGTGAAATACTTTAACTTTCATTATTGTAGCATATTACCCAAGATAAGCATTTAGCTTGAGACCTAGATTACCACAATCCAAATAACCTTTATATATTACAACTATCCAGTTATGAGGGTAAAGGGGGAATGACAAGTAGCCAACTACGTGGGGATATGAATGCAGGGACCAACCTGTAAACTGTTATTGAAAGTGCACCAACACTCAAAGTTTAGTTGCATTTATTAACACTCCCATGAGAAGTGGTATTAACCTCTTTAACCTCTATGAGTTGGTGTATTACATCCTGACTTTGCTGCCTATGTTCTGTGGCTGATACCTCCATTAGTTACCAGGTGACCTCCCGTATATAACCGTTTTTTAACCGGATACTTTACCTGCTAGCATTTTCGTTTTAACTATAGGCCCATTGTTTTAAATACAGTATGTTCTAATAAAGTTTTATATTTTAATTTGCTTGACATTTTTTTCCAATCTCAAATATACTTTAGGGTCTTAAATGAGTGCTAGTATCAATTTGTTGGTTCAGTTCCTTTAACTGACAGCTCCTTTAACTGACAGCACCTATACCACATATTATATACTGTACTTCTAGGCCAATTTGACCTTATTTGAATGGTAATAGACCCTTTAATTTTAATTGAGTGGTGCCATCATTTTATATTTTCTTCTAGTGTTAAACTAAACAAAAGGCTATTGCACACCTAATATATGTTAGTTAAAATTACAACTCTCCTCTCGCCCAACTCCCCAATATAAAAAAAACAGCTATCTAAAGAAAACACCTTACCTACCCATTGCCCCTAAAGGGGCATTTGTATGGGCATTGCCCTTAAAAGGGCAATCAGCTCTTTTACTGCGCATAAAAATAAAAAAAGCCCTTATCTAAAAAAAGAAACACCCCAAAAAATAAACTAACACTTTACAGTGACTTGTAATGGTGGCATAATAGAAATAGCGTTACGGCCCTATTTCACCCGGTATGTACACAACGGGTTTACCGCATAACTTGTAATCTGTGCCTGAGTGTTTAATGTCCCATTAAGCATGTGTATGTATCCTACACTAGGTCTAGAATTCATGCCTTCTGCAGCAAGAAACAGCTTCTGCATTCTGCCTCCCTCCCTCCCTCCCTCCCTCCCTCCCTTGGACCTGTTTGATTTTTGTATGTTGTGGGTTTGTTCACATGGTTGGGCAAAAGTCATAATAATAAATGACTGTGGCTTAAAAATTAGATGAACAGGCAAATGGTGAGTTAGCTCAGATGTACTTTACTACATATAAAGACAGTATTCATCTTTCATGCACACTTGCCTCGTTTTATGATCATTTTGCCTTTTAACCTCTTTTTCTTAATATGTAAAAACAACTTTGCTCAAATGGTTGAACACTTCACATTGTTTCGTTATATTTCATTACATTGTTTGGTGGTAGTTCTTAACAATGTAATTTAAATGATTATACTGTTTGTGAAATACATTTTCTAACATTGAATTTCACCTGAAAAGACACTAGAAGCAGTACCCTGCAATTTTCTGCATGTGGCAAAATATTCTAGGAAATAAAAATGCTCTGCTCATCAAAATACTAAAACATTCCTGTAATGATCATCCTGAGGTTAGTACGGAATGAACCTTTATAATTTGTTCCAATTGCCATGGAAGAAATGTGCTGACTGTGCAAATATGTATCAGTGATTTTTTTTTAATTTTTCTTCTAGAAAAAAAAATATTGTGGTAAGCTGAATTTCTACTTACTGCATATATATTATATGACGCAGATATTCCTGGAATGAAGATTTCAAAGGCTGAAAGCACTCAGACCTGAAAAACAATTTCCTTTATTCAGGAAATAAGAAATTTAACTTAATCCAATGAGGAATCTTATTGCAATAATGCCCTTGAAATATACTAGTATGGAAAGGATAATATGACTTGTTCTGTTATTTCCTGGATCAAAGGCAACAGTCACATCAGTACCTATGGAGACTGCTATTGCAATATGTTGCCAAAGACAATGAAAATAAGTTAAAAACCTTTAACTGCTATGACATATGACACTCATTCTTTGTGCTCTGGTACTAATAAAATAACATTTTAGTATGTCATAACATAAAAGTATGACAACTGTAATTATTGCACAACTAAATTCTAGAATCTTCTGCTTCTCATCTCTTTATAGCTCTGAAACACAACATTATTACTTATTTGTCTTGAAAATTAGTTATTCTATTATAAACTATGGTTCAAAAGTGTTTACTGCATACTGAGCACTGATTGCCTGCAGTATTATACTTGATTTTATTTGTAGATTGATAAACTATAACTGCAAAAATGTATTTCTCTATAACACTATGGGCGAGATTAAGCAAAAGCCAGAGTCGGCTATTTTTTTTCAGATGTTGCGATCTTATATACGGCACGTATATTTCACCCGTTGTCCGCTTTTTTTACTCCCATAAACTAACATAGAACTGGCGTCGCAAGTCGGTATCACATATTCAGCAAAGCACTTACGCAGCGAAAATTGCGAAATTTTACTCCATTTTCACCTCGCCACACATGGGCAACTCCCATAACTCCCTGAAAGTTTTAAAAAACACCTAACGCATTCACAATATGTACCTCTCAACCGCCATCCCTGCAATAACTAATAACCTTGTATTCAATCTTCAGTGTGCGGCGGAGATCTCATGAAGATTCTCATTATTGTTGGATGTCAGCGCCGCCGGCGAACAAGCTCTGGTCCGCGCCACCAGGATGAAGATGGAGCCGCCTGGAAGAAGATCTAGTGTACCTATTTCGGCATTAGAGTTAAGTTTTTTTTTTTTTGGGTGAGTTTTTTTTTTTTAGATTAGGGCTTTTTTATTTTAATGGGCAGTAAAAGAGCTGATTGCTCTTTTAAGGGTAATGTCCATACAAATGCCCCTCTATAGGGGCAATGGGTAACTTTTTTTAGAGTTAGGTTTTTTTTTTTTATTTATTTTAATAGCAAGTTAGGATTTTTTTATTTTGGTAATTATTTTTATTTAGGGGCGGCGTGGGTTTCAGCAGTTTCGCTGAAACCTACGCCGTATATGTAATCTTATTTCTAATCCGAATAGTGACTCAGGTATTGGGATTCAACAACCAGTGCATAGATATAGGGATACCCTCAGAGACGGCTCTAGGATAAGTGTGGCTTTCGGAAAAGCAAAAATATGAGGCCCCTTTTTAAAGGGGCATGAATCCCACTTTACTTCTATCATCAGATTTGCTTTATTCCCTTGAAATACTTTACTGAAGAATGTACTACTAAAAGTTAGTTGAACACATCTAGTCAGCCAATCACAAGAGACAAATGTGTGCAAGCACCAATCACTAGTTAGCTCCCACTAGTGCAGAATATGTGCATATTATTTTTAAACAATGGATACCAAGATAAAAAAGTACATTTTAAAATAGAAGTGAATTTAAAAGTGTCTTAAAATGACATGCTCTTAAAAGCACAAGTCACAACACCATGTAAACTGGGTCGCGATTTGTGTGTGTGTTGTGTGTGCTATATGAGAGAGTCTGTGGTGTGTGTGTGCGTTGTATTGGAATGTGGTGTATGTGTGTTGTATGAGAGTGTGGTGTGTGTGTGTTATATGATGAGAGTGTGTATATGATGTCCCTCACACTTATAAACCTTGCCCAAGCCTAAAATCCTTTAAAAGATCCCTCTCTATATATCTCAAAACAAAATGCACCTGTCATGGTTGATTATATATTTCCTACCTGTTCTATGTTAAATTTTGTATATATTATGTATTAATATAGTTTTTTTATTTTATTGTACCCTATTGTATCAATGCAATGTTTTGTGGACCTAGGATATACTTGAAAACGAAAGAAATCACAATGTATCCTTCCTGGTAAAATACTTTATAAATAAATAAATGTCTGTGTGTGTGTGTGTTGTATTAGAATGTGTGGTGTTTGTATGTGTTATATGAGAGTGTGCTTGTGTGTGTTGCATGAGAATGTGTGAGTGTTTTTACCTTTTACAACACTTTTAAGTGTAACTCCGAACAGGTATAAAGTACGCACACATTTAAGCTATCTTGTTTTATATTACTTCAGAAATTTTCAGAACAGTCATAAAAATAGGGTCAAAATGGTATTTGGTATCATGACACTGAAAATAAAAAACAAACTTACTTTTGTCTACTCTCTGCTAAAGCCACTATTTACACTTTTCTCCCACCTCTCTAGCTCTCTCTCTGCTTCACACTTCCCAAGCATAGCAAAGCAAACACTTCTTCCCAAATTATCTCATCTGCCTGTGGTGTGTGAGAGGAAGAGGGAGGCTAGAGGAGGAGTCAGGGTGTATAGGGGAGGAGTTCAGACTGGTAGCCATGTGACACTGGAAGAACAGGTAATGACTGTTGCTTAAAGCAATGCAATAGCACTTAGTCTAAAACTTCAAAGGAGTAGAGGAATTTTTTTCTGATAATGCAATAGCACTTAGGGCTAGATTTATCATAGCTGAGGCATACAGGGGCACGTATACGCACCCCTGTACGCCTCAGCTCACCTGTGGTGGGGCAAAATTACCTGTAGGTATTTGCCATTGCACACAATCGCAATTTTGCGCTCGCGTGCAATCCCACCTCCTGCCCGTGCACAGCCAATCATGCGCGGGCAGGAGCTGTCAATCTCCTCGGTCAGACTCGACCGAGGAGATTGAATTTTGCCACCTTACTGGTGGCGAAGAGCGTAGGGAAGCAGCGGTCTGGTGATCGCTGCTTGATAAATTACGGCGAGCAAGTTCTTGTGAGAACTTGCTGTCGTAGGGGCTTAATAAATCTAGCCCTTAGTCTAAACTTCAAATGAGTAGTAGAATTTTTTTCTGACAATTTTAAAAGTTATGTCTATTTCCACTCCCCCTGTACCATGTGACAGCCATCAGCCAATCACAAATGCATACACGTTTAGTCTGTAGTAAATTGAAAAGTTATTTAAAATTGCATGCTCTATCTGAATAATGAAAGTTTAATTTTGACTTGAGTGTCCCAATACTGCGTAAATGAACAGCTCCCCTGCTCAGAGGTTAGGGGGGGATACCAAAGCTGCAGCCATAGTATATTGGGCTGTGTACACACAATCATGATGCAACTCCTGAGCTCAACCTATTACCTCCTGATTGCATCTAATCTAACTTGTGGCTGATGCTTTGGCCCCCCCTCAGTGGCGGATCCAGAGCCCAATATCGGGAAGGGCAATGTGGCGATTATCTTGTTGCAGCATGGCCAACAGAAAAGCAAGGTTTCCTATCATCTTTGTTATACAACGATAATGCTCCACACTCCACTATCCTCTAGCAGTACTAAAACCCAACATTTTTCATTTGTGATTCAGATAGAAAATGCAATTTTAAACAACTTTCCAATTCACTTCGATTATTACATTTGCTTTGTTCTCTTGGTATTTTTTATGGAAGGATCAGCAATGCACAAGTGGTATTAGCTGAACACATAGGGGCCTATCTATCAAGCTCCGAACGGAGCTTGAAAGCGCGTGCTTCTTCAGACTCGCCAGAAACACAAGTTATGGAGCAGCGGTCTAAAGGCTCTGAGCAGGCGGACAGGAATCGCCACAATTCAACCCGATCGAGTACGATCGGGTTGATTAACACCTCCCTGCTGGCGGCCGAGTCTGCAGGGGGCGGCGTTGCACCAGCTGCTCTTGTAAACTGCTGGTGCAATGCTGAGTACGGAGAGCATATTGCTCTCCGCATTCAGCGATGTCTGTCGGACCTGATCCGCGCTGTCGGATCAGGTCCGACAGACATTTGTTAAAATGGCCTCATAGGGTAAGTGAAAGACAAGAGACACATATGTGTAGCCACCAATCAGCAGCTAGCTCCTAGTAATGCATTCCTGTACCTGAACCTACCTAGGTATTCTTTTCATTAAAGCATACCAAGAGAATAAAAAAATAAAATTGGGTTTCATGTCTCTTGAAATATAAAAATTATAAAGTCTATATCTATGCAAAACACACACACATTATACACAAACACAAATTCATGAACACATCCCAACTTTATATATATTTGAAAATAAACATTCACAATCCCACACACATGCACACACTTTCTCACGTGCACAATCTCTCACAAACATCTCTCACAAACATACACACACATTCACTTTCATATATATGCACACACTTAAAGACACTGATACATTCAAAGACACACAAGATATACACAAAGGCACACACATATACACAAAGACACACTCACACAGATTTTTTTTTTAAGTTTTCCAAAAAAGCTTTATTGAATCATATTAATGTTACAACAACAAAAAGTCAAGAGTACAAGATCTCTTATGGTACATTTAAATTGTGAAAATAAATACAAAGAACTTGAAAAGGCATGGCATATGGGTAGGTATATACTTAAAGTTGGTGAATGGTATGGTTTAAGATGTAATTAGGAAGATATTATCAAGCAATGTAGGGGATGTTGGTAGTCACGGAGTTATAATAAACTGAGAAGAGAAGAACAGGCTTATGAATAGGGTCAATTATCAGGTTAAAGTGTAAAACAAAGTGTGCCGGATTGGGGGAGAAAGGAGAGAGGGAGAGAAGGGGAAGAAGAAAAAAAAAAACCACATTCGATCAGGATGACTCTTGGTCTCTCATATTTGCAGTACTATCTAATCAGTAATGTGTCACCTACAATCAGGATGGCTCCAGGTCTGTTAAATTTTTGGAATTATCTAATCGCTTTCCACAATGCCCAAGTCTGGTAGTGCAGGTTGATCTTGTTATTAATAGTAAAAATAGGACTCTCCATCACCTCAAAATAATCCATGATTTTAGTGATGTTGCTCCAAGTAGGTAGTGTAGCCTGTTTCCAAAGTCGGGCAATAGCCAATTTAGTAGCCATCAATAAGTAAATGCTAAGTAGGCCGTAGGGGAGAGGGGAGACCCAATGGATAGATGGAACAGAACAGTTTGCGGATTCACCCACAAAGAAGGATCTAGTGCATAGCATCTACGAGAGAGCATAATCCAGAGGGGAGTCAAAGAAGGTCATTTCCACCACACATGAGCCGGCGATCCGACCTCGCCGCATCCTCTCCAACATAGTGGGGAATTTAAAGGGGATATCTTAAAAAGCCTCAAAGGTGTCAAGTGCTACTGCATGCACACTTTAAGATATAGTTCTAGCAGTGTAACACAATGGAGAGCTTGTTTTGTGATTAACATGGCCTTAGACCAATCCTCTGGAGTAGCGTGAAATCGTAGGGCAACCTCCCATGAGACGATGTAAGCTGACTTATAGTAAGTAGGGGGATTAAGCACATCTCGATAGGAGATGGACAGTGCTCTAGGGATTCTTTTAGCTGTGTTCCAACGTCGCTCCCAACTAGTGGAACGGAAGAATAGTGAATCCCCATGACTGGAGAAGGCTTCATAGCCGCCATAACTCAAACAGTAGGAGCTGAGAGGGCTGATATGTGGAACAAAAGTTTGTTAGTGAGATTAATTGACCTTCAGAGAAGAGATCTTGCATACTGGTAATGCCATGGGAATACCATATAGAAGGATGTGAATCTATGAGGGCTCGGAGCAGACCAGACAATGAGTGGATCGGCGAGGGATGGGGAGCAATTTGGGGGAGAGATCAAATTTTATCCCAAAAACGCAGAGCTGAGAGAACAATATAATTTTGGATATTAAACGAAGCTCGCGTATGTTTAGGAATCCATAGTAAATCTGAGAGTGTAAGCGAGTCGGGCAAAGTGGCCTGCTCCAATATCCACCATTTACAGTCTGAAGTTTCGGAATTCCATGGGAGGATATGAGCTAACCTAGAGGCTTCATGGTAGTAAGCTAGGTTGGGAGCGCCAGCACCCCCACTCAGCAAATTCTTGGATGTTTGTTTTTCCAAATAAATTTGTTACAAATAAGCTGGAATTTTCCTACAAGATATTTAGGTATGGGTATCGGTAGGGTTCTAAAGAGATAGGTGAGTTTAGGGAGTAGAGTAATGTTAAAGGCTGTAACTCTTGCTTGGTACATTCCAATGGTCTACGGATTTTTGAAAGGAATGAAGGAGGGGATAGACGTTAGATTTGACAATAGTCGAAATACTACAGGAGAGAAAGACTCCTAGATGTTTGATCTTTTGTCGTGACCAGTTAAATGTGTATTGTCTTTTAAGGTCATTGTATTCTGCATCAGGGATATTATTTGCGTAAGCATCTGTCTTGTTTATGTTTAGTTTATAATAGCTGATCTTTCCAAAAGTCTGTAGGAGATCAAAAAGGGCAGGAAGGGAGTGAGTAGGGTCTCCTAAAAATATGGTGAGGTCATAGGCAAACAACGCAGTTTTTTTAGGTACTCCCGCAATTATTACCCCTTTGATTTCGCTGCAAGATCGAATAGCTTCAGCCAAGGGTTCCATAATCAGTGCAAATATCAGGGGAGACAGGGGACACCCCTGTCTTGTACCATTTGTGATTGGAAAGGAAGGGGCCAAAAACCCTAATCCTCTAACTGTTGCTGAAGGGGAGGCATATAAGGCTTTGACACACATGTAGAAATGTGGCGGAAAACCAAACTTTTTTAAAACTTCAAAAAGGTAAAGCCAATTCACGCGGTCAAATGCTTTTTCAGCATCAAGGGCTAAGGTGGTACAGGGTATGTTTTTACGCTTGGCCTCAAAAAATGGATACGTCTGGTATTGTTGTGGCCCTCTCTACCCGGCGTAAATCCCACTTGGTCCCAATCTATCAGAGAGGGAAGAATACTGTTGAGCCGAGTGTCAACGTTAAGGAGAGAGATAGGATTAAAATTCTCACAGGCGTTGGGGTCTTTGCCTGGTTTCAGAATAGTGACTATTGTTGCAGTAAGGAATTCAAGAGGTAGGGCACCAGATTGTCTGGCAAGAGAAAAGACTCTAGTGAGCAGGGGAACAATGAGAGTGCTATACTTTTTGTAGAAAATGGAGGTATATCCATCCGGGCCCGGAACCTTATGGGATTTTAAAGATTTAATAGCAAGAATTATTTCCTGCTCATCAGTCAGAGATGGGAGGGAGAGTGAATCAAGGAAGGACTTTATCGTGGAGGAGGTAGGAGCAGTGTTGTCCTGGGAGCTTTTTAGGTTGTACAGATCATGGTAATAGCGAATGCTTTGCCTATGTCTGATGGGAGTCTGACCTGTCCGTCCGGCGTCTTAATATAGGGAATATGAGCGTCAGCCGCTCGTTGTCTTAGTTTGTGAGCTAAGAGGCGGTCTGCCTTATTCCCTTTTGCATAGTATTGTTGTTTAACTTTTTGTAGTTGCCAGTGCATTTTAGTGTTTTCTAAATTAGTAATTTGAGATTTAACTGACTTAATCTGGGCAAGAACCAGAGGGTTGAGCGTGGTTTTGTGTTGGGATACAAGGGCACGAAGACTAATGTTTAGTTGTGCTAAGGTTCCTCCCTGTTTCTTTCTATGAATAGATGTGAGCTTGAGGAATATTCCCCGCATGTAGGCCGTGAATGAGCCCCATTGGCAATAGACACTTACAGCGCCGTTATCATTAATAGATAGAAATTGCTTAATTTCTTTTTTAATTTGATTTACGTTGTCTAGGTTGGCAAGGAGAAACTCAGGCAACTTCCAGGAAGATCTAGAGGTTGCGGAAATAGGGGAGTGCATAGTCATCTGAATGGGAAAATGTTCAGACCCGGTGCAATTTGGCATGTGTATAGTTTGTATGGAGTCTAAAAGGCATGGTTCACAAAACATAAAATCTATGCTTGAGTTTCCTTGTCACCAAGCAGATCCCCAACAGAGAGCATTAGTGGTACTCATGACATACTGTTTACCCCTGTACATGTATATGGATTGTCATGGATACTGGGCTGCAAGGGATAAACCCCTACTACCTCACCCCCTCTCGTTTTGTTGGTGGTTTTGGGCTCCTCAGAGCAACCATGATCTCCAAACCTTTTCCTTTTGTGAGAAATGTATGTTGAACCTGATCTTGAAAGAGCTGGTCTCTGACTGACCTATCCCTCTCCGGCCTGCCGGGCTCCTGGAACTACCGGCCAGCCGCCGCATCCAGCACTCTCTGGGAAACTTTACATCTGGCCACTCCAGAGGCCCCTTGTCCCAGAGCTCTGCTCTCTTGGGGATTGGTACCCCTTGGGGAGGGCAAGAGGTGGGCCAGCTGCTGGAGGTGAGCTCTATTGGGAACCAGGGGTTTCAGACTCCCCCTCATCATCTAGTCTGCAGAGGTCTTTCCTGGTGTACGGTTGGACGTCCATAGCTCCGGCCCCCAGCCATGGATCAGGGTGCTTTTTGGACTGTATCAGCTGGGGACCAAGGGCTTTCCAATGACAGTGCAGCCACTCCCCCGGGATCACCCCGAATGCATCATCCACATACAGCTGGACCCTGGGGAACAATGGACACTATGGTGGCACCAGCCTGTTTGAAGGGGCGGGAATGGTGGGAGATTTGACAGACTGATAAGACTCTTATCAAGATCAGTTTGTGTATAAATGTTGTGTGTGTTTCCTAATAAAGTGTACTTCATGTTTTCACCTGAATGTTAGTTTGTCTAGTTATTTGAGTGGGCTTCTGCTAAAATCACTTTCTCCACTACATAGCAGCTGGTCCAGGTACTGGGAGAATCCTTTGTAGAGCTACCCAGTCGGGGTAGCCGGTAATCCGTCACATTTGTGGCAGCGGTGGGACAGGTTCATCTACCTGGAACATCCAAGCCACCACCTAAAGATGAATTTGGATGGAGCAGTATGTCGTGCTCCAGAAGCAAGGGTTGCCAGCAACAAGACCAAGGTGGTAATCGTAGTCGAGCTAATGGAGGACGACCAGTCTAACGCATTGGCTGGTGAGTCCGGTAGTGACTATTGTGATGCTGGAGGAGCTGGCAGTGACCACTGCAGTGAGCAGCCCAGTACAGCCTCCACCCCAGAGACTATGATGTCTGATTTTCAGAGGGAGGTCCAGTGGCGGCTGGCGCTCTATGGGACTAACCCCCCTGAGGAAATTATCACAAAGATGTTGTCTGAAGCCACCAAGCTCAGGCTAGCAGAGGTGCCCAAGTCGATGGGGGGGTCTGCCAGCCCCTCCAGGGCAGACGCTCCGAACACCAAAGTGTCCGCATGGGGCTTTCTGAGCATTCACAGAGGATGAAGACTGACAGCTACCTCCAAGTCTTTGAGACGCAGTGTGAGCTGCTATCCGGTCAAGCCTTGGAGGCCTTTCACACTATTCCTGCTGAAGACAAGTGGGACTATAATAAGGTGAAAGAACACATCCTAGTCCGATATGGCCTCACGCCCGAAGCTCACCGGCAGAAGTTCAGGGAGCTGAAAAAGCAAGAGGGACAGCCTTTTACGCAGTGGACACACCGGTTCACCCGCTCCATGGACTCTTGTCTCGCCGGCTGCAAAGCCAACACTTGGGCCGAAATTGCACAGCTCTTCCTACTGGAACATTTCTACAACCATGTTCCAGCAGCAGTCAGAGAATGGGTCTATGACCATTGGCCTACCACAGCTGATTAAGCGGCCACCCTTGCTGATCAATACACCGATGCCAGAGCCTGACCATACTAGAACCCCAGGCAGCAACCCACTCCACTTCAACCTCAGCTTGTCCCCCAGTGGCTCCTCAGCAGCCCCAGGCCCGGCCCCTGTTTCCACGACCAGGGCCAGCAATCCCCGGGGGTGCTATGGGTGTGGGCAACCCGGCCACAACTGATGGTACTGTCCGGCACAACCAAGAAACCCCTCAGCACAGCAGCCTAGGAACCCCTCACCAACCCAGTGGGGGAACACTCTAGTAAGGATCTATCAAGCCCACTGCATGTATGCAGGGGGTCCTGCCAACTGTGCTGAATGGGCAGATGAAGAAGTTGGCATTCTGCATGAAATCAGCCTTGTGACCAAAGATAACCGCCAGCATCATCACCAGGATGTCTGGGTCAATGGGCAGGCGGCCCAGGGATTAAGGGATACTGGAGCCATCATTACCCTGATCCAACCCCACCTGGCCCCCACCTCCAGCCGTACAGGGAAGACCCTTGCTGTTCGGGTGGCTGGAGGTGCCATATTGGAGAGCCCCACAGCCTGGGTGCATCTGAACTGGGGAGCGGGCTCCCATGATGTGGAGGTGGGCATCATGCAACAGCTACCTGATGATTTCTTGTTGGGAAATTACCTTGGCCACCTTGTCTCCGCCTTTGTGGGGAATAACTCCCCGGATACCTGCCCAGTGACCACCCACCAGCAGGCCAGGTGCCAAGCCACCAGCCCAGATCTGGGGACCCAGATGAGACATTCTGCCCCGACTCCTAATGTACCCTGACATTCTGACCTGACTCCTACTTTGCCCCGACCTTCCACTCTGACTCCAACTCTACCTCCTGACCAACCCTCCTGGGTGACCCCCTCATACTTCGCCCAGGAGACCTTGAGCGACCTGACCTAAGCCCCTTATCGAGACCGAGGAGGTACGGACCCCCAGGGCCTTGTGGAGGAACATTTCCAGTGGGAAAGAGGGCTCCTGTACCGGATCTCCGAGAGGAGAAAAGAGCCAGGCCCAAACGTCAGCTGGTTGTACCAAAGAAGTTTCGGTCCGACCTACTGCGGATAGGGCATTATATTCCCCTAGCTGGACATTTAGGAAAATCCAGGACCCACCACTGCCTTACCCAAACTTTTTTCTGGCCAGGGGTTACAGCAGATATTAGAGACTGCTGTAAGTCTTGCAAAGTGTGCCAGAAAGCAGGGAAGACCAGGGAACATACTAAAGCCCCCCTACACCCCCTCCCCATTATCAATGAACTTTTTAGCAGGGTTGCCATAGACATAGTGGGTCCGTTAGCTTAACCCAGCCCCTCAGGGAAAAGGTACATACTTACAGACTATGCCACTCGATACCCAGAGGCAATCACTTTGGCTAATATCCAGGCGGATACATTGAGCTCATGGTAGTCAATGCAGAATCAGATAGTCCCATCCTTCTTAGGTACCAGCAGCACCCGTAGGGGAGAGGGGAGACCCAATGGATAGATGGAACAGAACAGTTTGCGGATTCACCCACAAAGAAGGATCTAGTGCATAGCATCTACGAGAGAGCATAATCCAGAGGGGAGTCAAAGAAGGTCATTTCCACCACACATGAGCCGGCGATCCGACCTCGCCGCATCCTCTCCAACATAGTGGGGAATTTAAAGGGGATATCTTAAAAAGCCTCAAAGGTGTCAAGTGCTACTGCATGCACACTTTAAGATATAGTTCTAGCAGTGTAACACAATGGAGAGCTTGTTTCGTGATTAACATGGCCTTAGACCAATCCTCTGGAGTAGCGTGAAATCGTAGGGCAACCTCCCATGAGACGATGTAAGCTGACTTATAGTAAGTAGGGGGATTAAGCACATCTCGATAGGAGATGGACAGTGCTCTAGGGATTCTTTTAGCTGTGTTCCAACGTCGCTCCCAACTAGTGGAACGGAAGAATAGTGAATCCCCATGACTGGAGAAGGCTTCATAGCCGCCATAACTCAAACAGTAGGAGCTGAGAGGGCTGATATGTGGAACAAAAGTTTGTTAGTGAGATTAATTGACCTTCAGAGAAGAGATCTTGCATACTGGTAATGCCATGGGAATACCATATAGAAGGATGTGAATCTATGAGGGCTCGGAGCAGACCAGACAATGAGTGGATCGGCGAGGGATGGGGAGCAATTTGGGGGAGAGATCAAATTTTATCCCAAAAACGCAGAGCTGAGAGAACAATATAATTTTGGATATTAAACGAAGCTCGCGTATGTTTAGGAATCCATAGTAAATCTGAGAGTGTAAGCGAGTCGGGCAAAGTGGCCTGCTCCAATATCCACCATTTACAGTCTGAAGTTTCGGAATTCCATGGGAGGATATGAGCTAACCTAGAGGCTTCATGGTAGTAAGCTAGGTTGGGAGCGCCAGCACCCCCACTCAGCAAATTCTTGGATGTTTGTTTTTCCAAATAAATTTGTTACAAATAAGCTGGAATTTTCCTACAAGATATTTAGGTATGGGTATCGGTAGGGTTCTAAAGAGATAGGTGAGTTTAGGGAGTAGAGTAATGTTAAAGGCTGTAACTCTTGCTTGGTACATTCCAATGGTCTACGGATTTTTGAAAGGAATGAAGGAGGGGATAGACGTTAGATTTGACAATAGTCGAAATACTACAGGAGAGAAAGACTCCTAGATGTTTGATCTTTTGTCGTGACCAGTTAAATGTGTATTGTCTTTTAAGGTCATTGTATTCTGCATCAGGGATATTATTTGCGTAAGCATCTGTCTTGTTTATGTTTAGTTTATAATAGCTGATCTTTCCAAAAGTCTGTAGGAGATCAAAAAGGGCAGGAAGGGAGTGAGTAGGGTCTCCTAAAAATATGGTGAGGTCATAGGCAAACAACGCAGTTTTTTTAGGTACTCCCGCAATTATTACCCCTTTGATTTCGCTGCAAGATCGAATAGCTTCAGCCAAGGGTTCCATAATCAGTGCAAATATCAGGGGAGACAGGGGACACCCCTGTCTTGTACCATTTGTGATTGGAAAGGAAGGGGCCAAAAACCCTAATCCTCTAACTGTTGCTGAAGGGGAGGCATATAAGGCTTTGACACACATGTAGAAATGTGGCGGAAAACCAAACTTTTTTAAAACTTCAAAAAGGTAAAGCCAATTCACGCGGTCAAATGCTTTTTCAGCATCAAGGGCTAAGGTGGTACAGGGTATGTTTTTACGCTTGGCCTCAAAAAATGGATACGTCTGGTATTGTTGTGGCCCTCTCTACCCGGCGTAAATCCCACTTGGTCCCAATCTATCAGAGAGGGAAGAATACTGTTGAGCCGAGTGTCAACGTTAAGGAGAGAGATAGGATTAAAATTCTCACAGGCGTTGGGGTCTTTGCCTGGTTTCAGAATAGTGACTATTGTTGCAGTAAGGAATTCAAGAGGTAGGGCACCAGATTGTCTGGCAAGAGAAAAGACTCTAGTGAGCAGGGGAACAATGAGAGTGCTATACTTTTTGTAGAAAATGGAGGTATATCCATCCGGGCCCGGAACCTTATGGGATTTTAAAGATTTAATAGCAAGAATTATTTCCTGCTCATCAGTCAGAGATGGGAGGGAGAGTGAATCAAGGAAGGACTTTATCGTGGAGGAGGTAGGAGCAGTGTTGTCCTGGGAGCTTTTTAGGTTGTACAGATCATGGTAATAGCGAATGCTTTGCCTATGTCTGATGGGAGTCTGACCTGTCCGTCCGGCGTCTTAATATAGGGAATATGAGCGTCAGCCGCTCGTTGTCTTAGTTTGTGAGCTAAGAGGCGGTCTGCCTTATTCCCTTTTGCATAGTATTGTTGTTTAACTTTTTGTAGTTGCCAGTGCATTTTAGTGTTTTCTAAATTAGTAATTTGAGATTTAACTGACTTAATCTGGGCAAGAACCAGAGGGTTGAGCGTGGTTTTGTGTTGGGATACAAGGGCACGAAGACTAATGTTTAGTTGTGCTAAGGTTCCTCCCTGTTTCTTTCTATGAATAGATGTGAGCTTGAGGAATATTCCCCGCATGTAGGCCGTGAATGAGCCCCATTGGCAATAGACACTTACAGCGCCGTTATCATTAATAGATAGAAATTGCTTAATTTCTTTTTTAATTTGATTTACGTTGTCTAGGTTGGCAAGGAGAAACTCAGGCAACTTCCAGGAAGATCTAGAGGTTGCGGAAATAGGGGAGTGCATAGTCATCTGAATGGGAAAATGTTCAGACCCGGTGCAATTTGGCATGTGTATAGTTTGTATGGAGTCTAAAAGGCATGGTTCACAAAACATAAAATCTATGCTTGAGTTTCCTTGTCACCAAGCAGATCCCCAACAGAGAGCATTAGTGGTACTCATGACATACTGTTTACCCCTGTACATGTATATGGATTGTCATGGATACTGGGCTGCAAGGGATAAACCCCTACTACCTCACCCCCTCTCGTTTTGTTGGTGGTTTTGGGCTCCTCAGAGCAACCATGATCTCCAAACCTTTTCCTTTTGTGAGAAATGTATGTTGAACCTGATCTTGAAAGAGCTGGTCTCTGACTGACCTATCCCTCTCCGGCCTGCCGGGCTCCTGGAACTACCGGCCAGCCGCCGCATCCAGCACTCTCTGGGAAACTTTACATCTGGCCACTCCAGAGGCCCCTTGTCCCAGAGCTCTGCTCTCTTGGGGATTGGTACCCCTTGGGGAGGGCAAGAGGTGGGCCAGCTGCTGGAGGTGAGCTCTATTGGGAACCAGGGGTTTCAGACTCCCCCTCATCATCTAGTCTGCAGAGGTCTTTCCTGGTGTACGGTTGGACGTCCATAGCTCCGGCCCCCAGCCATGGATCAGGGTGCTTTTTGGACTGTATCAGCTGGGGACCAAGGGCTTTCCAATGACAGTGCAGCCACTCCCCCGGGATCACCCCGAATGCATCATCCACATACAGCTGGACCCTGGGGAACAATGGACACTATGGTGGCACCAGCCTGTTTGAAGGGGCGGGAATGGTGGGAGATTTGACAGACTGATAAGACTCTTATCAAGATCAGTTTGTGTATAAATGTTGTGTGTGTTTCCTAATAAAGTGTACTTCATGTTTTCACCTGAATGTTAGTTTGTCTAGTTATTTGAGTGGGCTTCTGCTAAAATCACTTTCTCCACTACATAGCAGCTGGTCCAGGTACTGGGAGAATCCTTTGTAGAGCTACCCAGTCGGGGTAGCCGGTAATCCGTCACATTTGTGGCAGCGGTGGGACAGGTTCATCTACCTGGAACATCCAAGCCACCACCTAAAGATGAATTTGGATGGAGCAGTATGTCGTGCTCCAGAAGCAAGGGTTGCCAGCAACAAGACCAAGGTGGTAATCGTAGTCGAGCTAATGGAGGACGACCAGTCTAACGCATTGGCTGGTGAGTCCGGTAGTGACTATTGTGATGCTGGAGGAGCTGGCAGTGACCACTGCAGTGAGCAGCCCAGTACAGCCTCCACCCCAGAGACTATGATGTCTGATTTTCAGAGGGAGGTCCAGTGGCGGCTGGCGCTCTATGGGACTAACCCCCCTGAGGAAATTATCACAAAGATGTTGTCTGAAGCCACCAAGCTCAGGCTAGCAGAGGTGCCCAAGTCGATGGGGGGGTCTGCCAGCCCCTCCAGGGCAGACGCTCCGAACACCAAAGTGTCCGCATGGGGCTTTCTGAGCATTCACAGAGGATGAAGACTGACAGCTACCTCCAAGTCTTTGAGACGCAGTGTGAGCTGCTATCCGGTCAAGCCTTGGAGGCCTTTCACACTATTCCTGCTGAAGACAAGTGGGACTATAATAAGGTGAAAGAACACATCCTAGTCCGATATGGCCTCACGCCCGAAGCTCACCGGCAGAAGTTCAGGGAGCTGAAAAAGCAAGAGGGACAGCCTTTTACGCAGTGGACACACCGGTTCACCCGCTCCATGGACTCTTGTCTCGCCGGCTGCAAAGCCAACACTTGGGCCGAAATTGCACAGCTCTTCCTACTGGAACATTTCTACAACCATGTTCCAGCAGCAGTCAGAGAATGGGTCTATGACCATTGGCCTACCACAGCTGATTAAGCGGCCACCCTTGCTGATCAATACACCGATGCCAGAGCCTGACCATACTAGAACCCCAGGCAGCAACCCACTCCACTTCAACCTCAGCTTGTCCCCCAGTGGCTCCTCAGCAGCCCCAGGCCCGGCCCCTGTTTCCACGACCAGGGCCAGCAATCCCCGGGGGTGCTATGGGTGTGGGCAACCCGGCCACAACTGATGGTACTGTCCGGCACAACCAAGAAACCCCTCAGCACAGCAGCCTAGGAACCCCTCACCAACCCAGTGGGGGAACACTCTAGTAAGGATCTATCAAGCCCACTGCATGTATGCAGGGGGTCCTGCCAACTGTGCTGAATGGGCAGATGAAGAAGTTGGCATTCTGCATGAAATCAGCCTTGTGACCAAAGATAACCGCCAGCATCATCACCAGGATGTCTGGGTCAATGGGCAGGCGGCCCAGGGATTAAGGGATACTGGAGCCATCATTACCCTGATCCAACCCCACCTGGCCCCCACCTCCAGCCGTACAGGGAAGACCCTTGCTGTTCGGGTGGCTGGAGGTGCCATATTGGAGAGCCCCACAGCCTGGGTGCATCTGAACTGGGGAGCGGGCTCCCATGATGTGGAGGTGGGCATCATGCAACAGCTACCTGATGATTTCTTGTTGGGAAATTACCTTGGCCACCTTGTCTCCGCCTTTGTGGGGAATAACTCCCCGGATACCTGCCCAGTGACCACCCACCAGCAGGCCAGGTGCCAAGCCACCAGCCCAGATCTGGGGACCCAGATGAGACATTCTGCCCCGACTCCTAATGTACCCTGACATTCTGACCTGACTCCTACTTTGCCCCGACCTTCCACTCTGACTCCAACTCTACCTCCTGACCAACCCTCCTGGGTGACCCCCTCATACTTCGCCCAGGAGACCTTGAGCGACCTGACCTAAGCCCCTTATCGAGACCGAGGAGGTACGGACCCCCAGGGCCTTGTGGAGGAACATTTCCAGTGGGAAAGAGGGCTCCTGTACCGGATCTCCGAGAGGAGAAAAGAGCCAGGCCCAAACGTCAGCTGGTTGTACCAAAGAAGTTTCGGTCCGACCTACTGCGGATAGGGCATTATATTCCCCTAGCTGGACATTTAGGAAAATCCAGGACCCACCACTGCCTTACCCAAACTTTTTTCTGGCCAGGGGTTACAGCAGATATTAGAGACTGCTGTAAGTCTTGCAAAGTGTGCCAGAAAGCAGGGAAGACCAGGGAACATACTAAAGCCCCCCTACGCCCCCCTACACCCCCTCCCCATTATCAAAGAACTTTTTAGCAGGGTTGCCATAGACATAGTGGGTCCGTTAGCTTAACCCAGCCCCTCAGGGAAAAGGTACATACTTACAGACTATGCCACTCGATACCCAGAGGCAATCACTTTGGCTAATATCCAGGCGGATACATTGAGCTCATGGTAGTCAATGCAGAATCAGATAGTCCCATCCTTCTTAGGTACCAGCAGCACCCGTAGGGGAGAGGGGAGACCCAATGGATAGATGGAACAGAACAGTTTGCGGATTCACCCACAAAGAAGGATCTAGTGCATAGCATCTACGAGAGAGCATAATCCAGAGGGGAGTCAAAGAAGGTCATTTCCACCACACATGAGCCGGCGATCCGACCTCGCCGCATCCTCTCCAACATAGTGGGGAATTTAAAGGGGATATCTTAAAAAGCCTCAAAGGTGTCAAGTGCTACTGCATGCACACTTTAAGATATAGTTCTAGCAGTGTAACACAATGGAGAGCTTGTTTCGTGATTAACATGGCCTTAGACCAATCCTCTGGAGTAGCGTGAAATCGTAGGGCAACCTCCCATGAGACGATGTAAGCTGACTTATAGTAAGTAGGGGGATTAAGCACATCTCGATAGGAGATGGACAGTGCTCTAGGGATTCTTTTAGCTGTGTTCCAACGTCGCTCCCAACTAGTGGAACGGAAGAATAGTGAATCCCCATGACTGGAGAAGGCTTCATAGCCGCCATAACTCAAACAGTAGGAGCTGAGAGGGCTGATATGTGGAACAAAAGTTTGTTAGTGAGATTAATTGACCTTCAGAGAAGAGATCTTGCATACTGGTAATGCCATGGGAATACCATATAGAAGGATGTGAATCTATGAGGGCTCGGAGCAGACCAGACAATGAGTGGATCGGCGAGGGATGGGGAGCAATTTGGGGGAGAGATCAAATTTTATCCCAAAAACGCAGAGCTGAGAGAACAATATAATTTTGGATATTAAACGAAGCTCGCGTATGTTTAGGAATCCATAGTAAATCTGAGAGTGTAAGCGAGTCGGGCAAAGTGGCCTGCTCCAATATCCACCATTTACAGTCTGAAGTTTCGGAATTCCATGGGAGGATATGAGCTAACCTAGAGGCTTCATGGTAGTAAGCTAGGTTGGGAGCGCCAGCACCCCCACTCAGCAAATTCTTGGATGTTTGTTTTTCCAAATAAATTTGTTACAAATAAGCTGGAATTTTCCTACAAGATATTTAGGTATGGGTATCGGTAGGGTTCTAAAGAGATAGGTGAGTTTAGGGAGTAGAGTAATGTTAAAGGCTGTAACTCTTGCTTGGTACATTCCAATGGTCTACGGATTTTTGAAAGGAATGAAGGAGGGGATAGACGTTAGATTTGACAATAGTCGAAATACTACAGGAGAGAAAGACTCCTAGATGTTTGATCTTTTGTCGTGACCAGTTAAATGTGTATTGTCTTTTAAGGTCATTGTATTCTGCATCAGGGATATTATTTGCGTAAGCATCTGTCTTGTTTATGTTTAGTTTATAATAGCTGATCTTTCCAAAAGTCTGTAGGAGATCAAAAAGGGCAGGAAGGGAGTGAGTAGGGTCTCCTAAAAATATGGTGAGGTCATAGGCAAACAACGCAGTTTTTTTAGGTACTCCCGCAATTATTACCCCTTTGATTTCGCTGCAAGATCGAATAGCTTCAGCCAAGGGTTCCATAATCAGTGCAAATATCAGGGGAGACAGGGGACACCCCTGTCTTGTACCATTTGTGATTGGAAAGGAAGGGGCCAAAAACCCTAATCCTCTAACTGTTGCTGAAGGGGAGGCATATAAGGCTTTGACACACATGTAGAAATGTGGCGGAAAACCAAACTTTTTTAAAACTTCAAAAAGGTAAAGCCAATTCACGCGGTCAAATGCTTTTTCAGCATCAAGGGCTAAGGTGGTACAGGGTATGTTTTTACGCTTGGCCTCAAAAAATGGATACGTCTGGTATTGTTGTGGCCCTCTCTACCCGGCGTAAATCCCACTTGGTCCCAATCTATCAGAGAGGGAAGAATACTGTTGAGCCGAGTGTCAACGTTAAGGAGAGAGATAGGATTAAAATTCTCACAGGCGTTGGGGTCTTTGCCTGGTTTCAGAATAGTGACTATTGTTGCAGTAAGGAATTCAAGAGGTAGGGCACCAGATTGTCTGGCAAGAGAAAAGACTCTAGTGAGCAGGGGAACAATGAGAGTGCTATACTTTTTGTAGAAAATGGAGGTATATCCATCCGGGCCCGGAACCTTATGGGATTTTAAAGATTTAATAGCAAGAATTATTTCCTGCTCATCAGTCAGAGATGGGAGGGAGAGTGAATCAAGGAAGGACTTTATCGTGGAGGAGGTAGGAGCAGTGTTGTCCTGGGAGCTTTTTAGGTTGTACAGATCATGGTAATAGCGAATGCTTTGCCTATGTCTGATGGGAGTCTGACCTGTCCGTCCGGCGTCTTAATATAGGGAATATGAGCGTCAGCCGCTCGTTGTCTTAGTTTGTGAGCTAAGAGGCGGTCTGCCTTATTCCCTTTTGCATAGTATTGTTGTTTAACTTTTTGTAGTTGCCAGTGCATTTTAGTGTTTTCTAAATTAGTAATTTGAGATTTAACTGACTTAATCTGGGCAAGAACCAGAGGGTTGAGCGTGGTTTTGTGTTGGGATACAAGGGCACGAAGACTAATGTTTAGTTGTGCTAAGGTTCCTCCCTGTTTCTTTCTATGAATAGATGTGAGCTTGAGGAATATTCCCCGCATGTAGGCCGTGAATGAGCCCCATTGGCAATAGACACTTACAGCGCCGTTATCATTAATAGATAGAAATTGCTTAATTTCTTTTTTAATTTGATTTACGTTGTCTAGGTTGGCAAGGAGAAACTCAGGCAACTTCCAGGAAGATCTAGAGGTTGCGGAAATAGGGGAGTGCATAGTCATCTGAATGGGAAAATGTTCAGACCCGGTGCAATTTGGCATGTGTATAGTTTGTATGGAGTCTAAAAGGCATGGTTCACAAAACATAAAATCTATGCTTGAGTTTCCTTGTCACCAAGCAGATCCCCAACAGAGAGCATTAGTGGTACTCATGACATACTGTTTACCCCTGTACATGTATATGGATTGTCATGGATACTGGGCTGCAAGGGATAAACCCCTACTACCTCACCCCCTCTCGTTTTGTTGGTGGTTTTGGGCTCCTCAGAGCAACCATGATCTCCAAACCTTTTCCTTTTGTGAGAAATGTATGTTGAACCTGATCTTGAAAGAGCTGGTCTCTGACTGACCTATCCCTCTCCGGCCTGCCGGGCTCCTGGAACTACCGGCCAGCCGCCGCATCCAGCACTCTCTGGGAAACTTTACATCTGGCCACTCCAGAGGCCCCTTGTCCCAGAGCTCTGCTCTCTTGGGGATTGGTACCCCTTGGGGAGGGCAAGAGGTGGGCCAGCTGCTGGAGGTGAGCTCTATTGGGAACCAGGGGTTTCAGACTCCCCCTCATCATCTAGTCTGCAGAGGTCTTTCCTGGTGTACGGTTGGACGTCCATAGCTCCGGCCCCCAGCCATGGATCAGGGTGCTTTTTGGACTGTATCAGCTGGGGACCAAGGGCTTTCCAATGACAGTGCAGCCACTCCCCCGGGATCACCCCGAATGCATCATCCACATACAGCTGGACCCTGGGGAACAATGGACACTATGGTGGCACCAGCCTGTTTGAAGGGGCGGGAATGGTGGGAGATTTGACAGACTGATAAGACTCTTATCAAGATCAGTTTGTGTATAAATGTTGTGTGTGTTTCCTAATAAAGTGTACTTCATGTTTTCACCTGAATGTTAGTTTGTCTAGTTATTTGAGTGGGCTTCTGCTAAAATCACTTTCTCCACTACATAGCAGCTGGTCCAGGTACTGGGAGAATCCTTTGTAGAGCTACCCAGTCGGGGTAGCCGGTAATCCGTCACATTTGTGGCAGCGGTGGGACAGGTTCATCTACCTGGAACATCCAAGCCACCACCTAAAGATGAATTTGGATGGAGCAGTATGTCGTGCTCCAGAAGCAAGGGTTGCCAGCAACAAGACCAAGGTGGTAATCGTAGTCGAGCTAATGGAGGACGACCAGTCTAACGCATTGGCTGGTGAGTCCGGTAGTGACTATTGTGATGCTGGAGGAGCTGGCAGTGACCACTGCAGTGAGCAGCCCAGTACAGCCTCCACCCCAGAGACTATGATGTCTGATTTTCAGAGGGAGGTCCAGTGGCGGCTGGCGCTCTATGGGACTAACCCCCCTGAGGAAATTATCACAAAGATGTTGTCTGAAGCCACCAAGCTCAGGCTAGCAGAGGTGCCCAAGTCGATGGGGGGGTCTGCCAGCCCCTCCAGGGCAGACGCTCCGAACACCAAAGTGTCCGCATGGGGCTTTCTGAGCATTCACAGAGGATGAAGACTGACAGCTACCTCCAAGTCTTTGAGACGCAGTGTGAGCTGCTATCCGGTCAAGCCTTGGAGGCCTTTCACACTATTCCTGCTGAAGACAAGTGGGACTATAATAAGGTGAAAGAACACATCCTAGTCCGATATGGCCTCACGCCCGAAGCTCACCGGCAGAAGTTCAGGGAGCTGAAAAAGCAAGAGGGACAGCCTTTTACGCAGTGGACACACCGGTTCACCCGCTCCATGGACTCTTGTCTCGCCGGCTGCAAAGCCAACACTTGGGCCGAAATTGCACAGCTCTTCCTACTGGAACATTTCTACAACCATGTTCCAGCAGCAGTCAGAGAATGGGTCTATGACCATTGGCCTACCACAGCTGATTAAGCGGCCACCCTTGCTGATCAATACACCGATGCCAGAGCCTGACCATACTAGAACCCCAGGCAGCAACCCACTCCACTTCAACCTCAGCTTGTCCCCCAGTGGCTCCTCAGCAGCCCCAGGCCCGGCCCCTGTTTCCACGACCAGGGCCAGCAATCCCCGGGGGTGCTATGGGTGTGGGCAACCCGGCCACAACTGATGGTACTGTCCGGCACAACCAAGAAACCCCTCAGCACAGCAGCCTAGGAACCCCTCACCAACCCAGTGGGGGAACACTCTAGTAAGGATCTATCAAGCCCACTGCATGTATGCAGGGGGTCCTGCCAACTGTGCTGAATGGGCAGATGAAGAAGTTGGCATTCTGCATGAAATCAGCCTTGTGACCAAAGATAACCGCCAGCATCATCACCAGGATGTCTGGGTCAATGGGCAGGCGGCCCAGGGATTAAGGGATACTGGAGCCATCATTACCCTGATCCAACCCCACCTGGCCCCCACCTCCAGCCGTACAGGGAAGACCCTTGCTGTTCGGGTGGCTGGAGGTGCCATATTGGAGAGCCCCACAGCCTGGGTGCATCTGAACTGGGGAGCGGGCTCCCATGATGTGGAGGTGGGCATCATGCAACAGCTACCTGATGATTTCTTGTTGGGAAATTACCTTGGCCACCTTGTCTCCGCCTTTGTGGGGAATAACTCCCCGGATACCTGCCCAGTGACCACCCACCAGCAGGCCAGGTGCCAAGCCACCAGCCCAGATCTGGGGACCCAGATGAGACATTCTGCCCCGACTCCTAATGTACCCTGACATTCTGACCTGACTCCTACTTTGCCCCGACCTTCCACTCTGACTCCAACTCTACCTCCTGACCAACCCTCCTGGGTGACCCCCTCATACTTCGCCCAGGAGACCTTGAGCGACCTGACCTAAGCCCCTTATCGAGACCGAGGAGGTACGGACCCCCAGGGCCTTGTGGAGGAACATTTCCAGTGGGAAAGAGGGCTCCTGTACCGGATCTCCGAGAGGAGAAAAGAGCCAGGCCCAAACGTCAGCTGGTTGTACCAAAGAAGTTTCGGTCCGACCTACTGCGGATAGGGCATTATATTCCCCTAGCTGGACATTTAGGAAAATCCAGGACCCACCACTGCCTTACCCAAACTTTTTTCTGGCCAGGGGTTACAGCAGATATTAGAGACTGCTGTAAGTCTTGCAAAGTGTGCCAGAAAGCAGGGAAGACCAGGGAACATACTAAAGCCCCCCTACACCCCCTCCCCATTATCAATGAACTTTTTAGCAGGGTTGCCATAGACATAGTGGGTCCGTTAGCTTAACCCAGCCCCTCAGGGAAAAGGTACATACTTACAGACTATGCCACTCGATACCCAGAGGCAATCACTTTGGCTAATATCCAGGCGGATACAGTAGCTGATGCAATCCTACAGATATTCACCAGGGTAGGCTTCCCCCTGGAAGTGATCTCTGACCAGGGAACACAGTTCACTGCAGAAATCACCCGGCAGTTATGGAGAGTGTGCGGAATCTAACCCCTGCACAGTGCCCCATACCATCCCCAGATGAATGGGCTATGTGAGAGGTTCAATGGGACCCCAAAGCAGTTGATTAGGATGTTCACGCCACTCACAAGGACTGGGAAAGACTCTTGCCGTACCTCCTCTTTGCATACCAAGAGGTGCCCCAGGAATCCACAGGCTTCTCCCCCTTTAAATTAGTGTATGACCGGAAGATAAGGGGACCCCTTGACTTAGTGAGAGCCCACAGGGAAGGGACTTCAGGAGGTGAATAACACTCAATTGTGGCGTACGTTCTCCAACTCAGGGACCGACTGAAGGATCTCGCCGACTGTATACGAGAGAACTTTCAGTTCGCCCAACGTAAATAGAAATGATGGTACTACCGAAATGCTTGTACTTGAACCATAGCAGTAGGGCAGAAGGTCTGGAACAACTGAATGACACCACCTACCTATTAGCCAAATGCTCCGATGACCGGGTCTGCTGGAACTTTCATGTGAACATGTTAAAAGCATACATAGAAAGGGCCAAGGATGTGGCCACTATCTGTGCTCTGGCGGTGGAGGAATTTGAGAGTCTTCTCATGCAGGAGCTACCCGGGCAAAGTGAGACCCCTCAAGGAGTAGATGACATACTCCTAGATGAGAGGTTAGGGACTGGACAGAGGAAGCAAGAGAACAGGCAAGATATGTTCTCTACTGTCCCTGGGTACACCCCAGCAGCCATACACCGAGTGGAAACCCTGGGACAGGTTCCCCCATGACAGGCAGCATACAGGGTCCCAAAAGGCAGTCAGGGGCAGTATGCAACGTGAGCTCTGGGGAATGTTGGACCTAGGTGTTGTTGAGCTGCCCAACAGTTCCTGGGCCTCCCTGGTGCTGCTGGTACCTAAGAAGGATGGGACTATCTGATTCTGCATTGACTACCATGAGCTCAATGACAGAACAACCACTGACGCCTATCCTATGCACAGAGTCAATGACCTCGAACCCTCGACCTTTGCAAGGGATACTGGCAGATCCCTTTAGACCCTGAGTCCATCCCAAAGTCTGCCTTCATCACCCCCTTTGGCCTCTACCAGTTCAAGGTCATGCCTTTTGGGATGAAGAATGCTCCAGCTAGGTGGATCGCCTTCTAGATGGCCTCCAGAACTATGCCTGCGCATACCTGGACGACATCGCCATCTAAAGCGACACCTGGGAGGACCATTTGGTCCACCTAGGTGTCATTTTAGATCGCCTCAGAGCCGCTGGACTGACCTTGAAGCCCGACAAATGGATCACCCCAAATGCACCATCCCCATACCGCTGGACCTTGGGGAACAATGGAAACTATGGTGGCACCAGCCTGTCTGAATGGGCGGGAATGGCGGTAGATTTGACAGACTGATAAGACTCTTATCAAGATCAGTTTGTGTATAAATGTTGTGTGTGTTTCCTAATAAAGTGTACTTTATGTTTTCACCTGAATGATAGTTTGTATAGTTATTTGGGTGGGCTTCTGCTAAAATCACTTTCTCCGCTACATAGCAGCTGGTTCAAGGTAATCCTTGGTGGAGCTACCCAGTCGGGGTAGCTGATAATCCATCACATGGATGTCTATATAGCAATTGTCTAGAACCAAAAGCATAGACATGGGGGCTAGACTATTTCTTTCTAATGTTAATGAGAGTCCATGATCCGTTCTTTTGGGAATTGCATCACCTGGCCACCAGGAAGAGGCAAAGACACCCTACCAGATCTTTACATATATTCCTCTTACTTCCCCTTCTCTCCCAGTAGTTCTTTGCTTCATCAAGGAGAGGGCAAGGAGAGAGAGGTGTTAGGGAGATCATTTTATACCCTCAGTGGATAGTTCTCAGAAGAGAGGGTTCTTTCTTATGGAGCTAGTGTAATATAATTCTTGTTAGTGAAGTATTTGCACACAGCAGGCCACTGGTGTCGCTAGGAAGTTCACAAGCCTCCTCCAATGCTGGCCAGATGCATGTATTTTCACCATGGATCCTCAGCCTGTGTCATATACACTTTCTATCCAACACTGTGTTTTTAAGTGGAAGTTCCTGTTTTACCGTACACCTGTATATATAGCCACGTACACTGTCAGAAAAAATGTGCAAAAATTGTACCTTTAGGGGTACAACAGCTTGTCACTGGGGCAGTACCCTCAAAGGTACACCTGCTGTACCCTTTAAAATGGGTACAAATTGGTACCCTTGCAGATTGTACCTTTGAAAAGGCAAATATGTACCTTTGGTGACTAGATTGGACCTCAGTCCTATGGTACCATATTGTACTCTTAGAAATGGTGCAAACCTGGCCTTTTAAGGGTACTGCCCCAGTGACAAGCCCTTTGTACCTCATGATGGCAAATTTGTACTCAACAGCATATTACAAATGCTGTTCCATTAAATGTATCATATAACATTCAAATATGCATGCAATGTGTATGTATACTTTTTCAGGCAGTATTATAATAACCACACTGTAGCTTTAAAAAAAAAAGTTTGTATCCTTAACTGTAGTCATGTAGCAATTCCAAAGACTGCTACAGAACCACCTGAAAAAGCAAGAATAAACAAACAGTTTCAAAATGATCTAAGGTGTTTTATATCGCTCTGTACTAGACTCTAAAAACACCCCATTTAATTTAGGGTGACATGTCACATAAAACATAAATATATAGAAAACATATAGAAAACAACATAATAATAAAATATAACTCTAATGAAAAGAAGGGGGATTCGGGGGAGGGATAAATGATAAAACCATACATTGAATTGTCACTCTATGCAAAATATATGCAAATGAGTCTATTTCCCTAGTACACACTTTAGTGATGAACTTGCTACCAATAGATGGATCTGTGTTACACATGTCAAGGAACTTTCAACCAACAGATGGCGCTATGGCATGTCACACAATGTCCATGTATGTGACTGGGGAACAGTTACAATTTTATTTTATTTTTTTAAAAACTGGTTCTTAAACAGCTCTTGTTTATTTTATAGAGTTTAAAACAATTTTTTTTCTTTGTAATTTTAGTTAATACATTTGCTTTATGTTTAAGAGTTATCATCTTGATGCTCTCAATATAAACATTAAAATCTTAAGTGCTTGTTTGCCATTTAGAACCAGCAACACAGTATCATTGTATATATGGGTTATTAAAGGGACAGTCTAGTCAAAATTAAACTTTCATATTTCAGATAGGGCATGAAAATGTAACAACTTTCCAATTGACTTTTATCACTAAATTTGCTTTGTTCCCTTGGTGGTATTTTTGAAAAGCTAAAACTAGGTAGGCTCAAACTGATTTCTAAACTGTTGAAAACTGCCTCTTAGCTCAGAGCATTTTGAAAGTTTTTCACAGTTAGGCAGTACTAGTTCATGTGTGTCATATAGATAACAATATTCTCACTCCCATGTAGTTATTTAGGAGACTGCACTGATTGGCTAAACCGCATGCCTGTCAAAAGCACTGAGATAAGGGGGCAGTCTGCAGAGGCTTAGATACAAGGTAATCACAGAGGTACAAAGTATATTAATATAACTGTTGGTTATTCAAAACTGGGGAATGGGTAATAAAGGGATTATCCTTCCTTTTAAACAATAACAATTATGGTGTAGACTGTCCCTTTAAGTATTTTTTTTACTTTGCCCACTTCTGGCATATTACCAACAACGATTGCTGTACAACATGCATGTTGCATTCATTTTGGTGACTGTCAGTTATGTGAATATGAATAATTGAGCTGTACAAATGATATGGACTTGCAGGTTTTGGCAGCCTTGAACCACCTATCCCCCTCAACATTTTAGTCACACAAGTGATTGTACCTTTTTGGGGGGATTAAATGGTACAGACATGAACCCTTTGACAGTTGGAAACATATTTGTACCTTATTTACCGCTAAATGGTACATATTAATTCCTTAAGGTGTAATTATGATCCATTGAGGGTACAACCACAGCAGTTGTACCCTAAGTGTTCACAAACGGACCCCAACCGTACCCTTTTTTCTGACAGTGTAGCACCTTACTCTGTGATTGGTAATTCCTCTTTGAGTAGCATTATCTAGCCCTGTAACCTAAAGTAACTTTTACTTTAAAATTTCCTTTCAACAAACAGCTGTAGTCCGGAACTCCTGGCACTTCACACTGATTCCGAGCATCTTGATTTCCTCTGAACTTGGCGCATCTCCGGATCCATTCCTGCACAAGCGGTGACATTACACCCCAAACTTACCTACCATGCTGTCGGATACACAGAGTTATACAGCAAGGCGAAGTGACACATCTTCCCCCTGGAAGGGAGACTTAATCCTAGCTCCTGCTGTATCTTCGCAGCTGCAGGCATCTACGCTCACACAGTTCATACAAACCGTTAACCTTCTTTATTTTAATTATATCGTTCCTTCCACTTATGTACATGAGTCTATTACTTGCACAGTGTTCTTAATTATTAACCTCTGCTGTACTTACCCATGTTGCCTCCACATGGCTATAGAGGCTAATGCAAGAGTGTCACCGTATAATAATGGTAAGGATCCTGCTTCTAATTGAGATATATTCTTACAATTAATCTCAACCCTGAGATTACTGCATTCCACCAAAAGCATGATCTCTCCCACAACTTATAAATACAAACAGCTTCACTTTGTTGATTGCAGATTACAATAACAGCTTATTTCAGTAACCAAATCTACAGTTGGGAATCTTAACCGTAATTTGTATTCATATTTATCTTTTCTAGGGAAAAGGTTACATATACAGATCTACTCTCACAGCCTGTCAGGTCTGAACCTGAATTGAAAGTCCTCAAAGAATATGTTGTGGAAAAATCTTCAGAAAGGCTATATCATTCAACTTCCCCAACGGGAGCCAATATCTTCTTCTGTAAGCCTTTAAAGGGACCCTCAAGTCTGCCTGGAAGGAAAGAGATTTATTCTATGTAATGTTTAAGGCCCAAATGATAAAAAATAGAATTTTTGGAAATATATGCAAGCAAAACTATTGGAGCTTTAAGCACATAATATTTTTCTGGGAGGTGATTTTAATTTAGTTCATATGCTTCCTATAGACAGAAATGCAGAGGGTCTATTCCCAGTCGGTGGACAACCCAGAGACAGTCTAGGAAACATTTAAAGCAGTAATTAAAGGGGAGATTTTGGCTTTTTTAGTTAAATTAAAGAGAAAGTGTGAATTACATTTAAAGGGTCATAATAATCATATGCTAAATCCCTTGAAAGTGACCATGCAGCATAACTGTAAAAAGCTGACAGAAAAATATCACCTAAGAATCTTTATGTAAAAAAGGTAGATATTTTACCTCACAATTTCCTCAGCTCACCAGGGTAAGTGCTCTGTAAAAAGTTATCTTTCAGTTACTGTCCAGCTGCAGGTTAAAAAAAAAAAAAAGAAGTAGGAAATGAACAGCAGCTAATCAGAATCAGCAGTGCTAAGGTCATGAACCCTTTTACTTTGATCTCATGAGATTGTCAATCCTAGCATTTGTGAAACACTAGGATTGACCATTGGAACAAATAAAGGGGACTTTCATTTGTGAAGTATAAAATACTTCATGCTGAAAGCTCCTTTATTTGTTTCAAGTGTTTGCCGCACTGAGCTGCTCAGGCAGTCCATGGCAGAATGCTGTTTTGCTGAGAGGTGGAAACGTCACCTCTTAGCAAAACAGCGGATCATGTCCGTCCGACAGTTAATAAATCTACCCCTAACTCTCATGAGATTTCATAGTACACTTCATTAAACTGAATAGGGAAATAACATGAGTGTGCATGAGGCACGCTCTCTTGCAGGTCCCGGGACAGGCATACTGACTTTCTGCTTAAAGTCCTTTACAATGGGGTGTGAATACTTAGGACATTTTGATGTAAAATATCTTTCTTTTTTACATATGGATGTTCAGGTGATATTTTCTAGTCAGCTTTATACAGCTATGCTGCATCACTTTCAAGTGTTTAAACATTTGGGTATCCATGTCCCTTTAAGTCAACTCACTAATTATGTAACCAACAAATATAATCAATATATTCATCATAATTTACCATGTAATTGGAATGAATATATTTTAGCTAAACTAGAAAGAGACAATTATCTTTTACATGATGAAAGAAGATTTGAACTTAAAATAAATTCACAATTTATGAGATCTGAAAATAAATCAAGATTTTTTTAGCCAAACTTTCTAAAGCTTCCAAAAGTAAAAACTCCATTACCCTAATTAAAGTGAAAGATAAATATATTCATAATCAACAAGAAATAATGGAAGAATTTACTAAATATTATCAAGATTTATAAAATACTTTTTCAGTAAATCAAACAATTAAAGAAGGATTTTGGAATAGAATTAAACTAACACAAGATATACTAGATCTTATAAATAGCCCCATTCAGGAGGAGGAGCTTAAATTAGCAATTCAACGAATGGCATTAAATAAGACTCCTGGGCCATACTCTATACATGTATAAGATATTAGAGAAAAATATCATTCCATGTCTTCTTAAAGTTTTAATTGATATTTTGTGAACAAAAAATAAACCTCTAAAGCTTTTGCTGAGACCAGGGTAACTTTGATTTTGAAACAAGGGAAAGATCCAGAGAGTATGGATTCCTATTATCCTATATATTTATTAAATATAGACTACAAATTATATACACAAATCTTAGCTATGCGACTACAGATGGTAATTCCAGCTATTATTCATCCGGACTAAACCGGATTTATTAAAGGTAGAACTCTTATAACTAATCTTAGAAAACTGGAGTTACTTTTGACCCACTATAAAACACAAAATAAATTGGGGACGGTATTCTATATAGTTGTGATAATTATTACAGCAGACACACATTAAGCTTTTGATTCTTTGATATGGGACCATTGGTTTACTTCTGTGGAGAGATTTGGGCTTTCCGGCCATTTTTTGGATGCTATTAAATTGATCTTTTTTATACCAATGGCCTTGCTTTTAATTAATTCACAGCTATCTTCCAAATTTACATTAGGTAGGGGCACAAGACAGGGATGCCCACTATATCCTCTTTTTCCAAATTAATAATAAAATGATGTCCTGATTAAAAAAAGAAAGAGATAAAGTTACTGTGTTCCAGACAGTCTGAGTATCACATTTGACGCTAGTGATCAATGGTGAAACTTTCAATGTAGTATATACCGCTTTTCGTCAGGGCAATTTTTCCATTACAAATATATATAAAATATTGCTAAAACCAACGGAAATACACAATAAAAGATATGTAAAGTTAAGATGCAAATTGTCAGATGATGAAAAACATAAATTATGCTTACCTGATAATTTAATTTTCTTCTGTATGAGGAGAGTCCACCTGGCCACCAGGAGGAGGCAAAGACACCCCAGCCAAAGGCTTAAATACTCCCCCTACTTCCCACATATCCCAGTTATTCTGCTAAGGGAACACAGAACAGTAGGAGAAATATCAGGGTATAAATGGTGCTGGAAGAGAAAAACTAATTTTGGTCCGCCCATCGGAGTATACGGGCGGGGGCCGTTGACTCTCCTTATACAGAAGAAAATGAAATTATTAGGTAAGCATAATTTATGTTTTCCTTCTTAATTTGAGGAGAGTCCACTGCATCATTCCTTACTGTTAGAAAAACTATACCCAAGCTCTAGAGGTCACTGAATGATAACAGAAGGGGTAAAAGAAATGCGGACCCTAATCTGAGGGCATCACAGCCTGCAAAACCTTTCCCAAAAGCTGCCTCCGCCGAAGCAAAAACGTCAAATTTGTTAAACTTTGAAAAAGTATGTAAGGAGGACCAGGTAGCCGCCTTACAAATCTGATAGAGGCCTCATTCTTAAAGGCCCAAGAGGAAGCCACCATTCTAGTGGAATGAGCCGTAATCCTCTGAGAAGGTCTAAGTCCTGCTGACTCGTAAGCTAAGCGTATAACACTCCTCAACCAAAAAGATAAGGACGTCAAAGAGGCCTTCAGACCCTTACACTTCCCAGAGTAGATAACAAACAAGGAAGCAGTTTGTCTAAAATCCTTAGTAGCTTGAAGATAAAACTTCAAAGCTCAAACGACATCCAGATTATGAAGTAAACGTTCCTTAGAAGAAGAAGGATTAGGACCTAAGGAAGGAACCACAATCTCCTGATTGATTTTACGATCAGACACCACCTTAGGAAGAAAACCCAAGTGGGTACGTAAAACAGCCTTATCAGTGTGGAACACCAGATAAGGAGGCTCACATTGCAAGGCAGCCATTTCAGAAACTTTGCGTGCCGACGCAATAGCCAATAAAAAAAGAACCTTCCAGGACAACAACTTAAAGGGACACTAAACCCAAATTTTTTCTTTCATGATTCAGTTATAGCATGCAATTTTAAGCAACTTTCTAATTTACTCCTATTATCAATTTTTCTTCGTTCTCTTGCTATCTTTATTTAAAAAGCAGGAATGTGATGCATAGGAGCCGGCCCATTCTTGGCTGAGAACCTGGGTTATGCTTGCTTATTGGTGGGTAAATGTAAGCCTCTAATAAGCAAGCGCTATCCATGGTGCTGAACCTAAAATGGGCTGGCTGCTAAGATTTACATTCCTGCTTTTAAAATAAAGATAGCAAGAGAACGAAGAAAAATTGATAATAGGAGTAAAAAAGAAAGTTGATTAAAATGTCATGCTCTATCTAAATCATGAAAGAAAAAAATTGGGTTCAGTGTTCCTTTAATGTAAACCGAATGCATAGGCTCACATGGAGCCCGTTACAAAAATGTAAGAACAAGATTCAAACTCCAAGGTGGAGAATTAGATCTAAACACAGGTCTGATCCTGAGCAGAGCCTTAATTAAGGATTGCACGTCAGGGAGCTCTGCAAGCCTCTTGTGCAGCAAAACAGAAAGGGCTGAAATCTGTCCCCTCAGGGAACTGGCAGAAAGGCCCTTCTCCAGACCCTCCTGGAGAAAGGAAAGAATCCTGGCAGCCTTGACCCTATGCCAGGTGAAACCATGCTCTTCACACCAGAATAAGTAAGCTCTCCACACCTTATGATAGATGTTATGAGTAACAGGCTTACAAGCCTGAATGAGAGTGTCAATAACCTTCTCAGAAAAACCTCTTTTGGCTAAGACTAAGCGTTCAATCTCCACGCAGTTAGCCTCAGAGAATTTAGATTTTGATGAACAAAAGGACCCTGTTCCAGCAGATCACTACAACAATGTAACTTCCATGGAGGAGATGAGAACATCCCCACCAGAGCCGTGAATTACATCCTTTGCGGCCACAATAGAGCAATCAGTATTACTGATGCCTGCTCCTGCTTGATACGGGCCACTACATGAGGGAGAAGTGGTGACAGTGGAAAAATGTAAATTAGATTGAACCTCTAAGGCACTGCTAATGCATCTGTTAGCTCCACCTGAGGATCCCTGGACCACGACCCATATCTAAGCAGCTTGGAATTGAGCTGGGACGCTATGAGATCTATCTCCAGTGTTCCCCATCTGCTGCAAATCTCCAAACACCTCGGGATGAAGAGACCATTCCCCCAGATGAAAGGATTGTCTGCTGAGGAAATCCACTTCCCAGTTGTCCACACCCGGAATGTGGATCGCTGACAGCGAGTAGTTGTGGTTCTCCATCCACTCCAGAATCTGAGATACTTCCCTCATTGCTAGAGAGCTCCTTGTTCCCCCCTGATGGATGATGTAAGCCACCAAGGTTATGTTGTCTGATTGGAATCTGATAAACTGGGACGAACCCAGAAAAGGCCAAGCCTTCAGAGCAACGAAGATCATTCGAAGTTCCAAAATGTTAATTGGGAGGAGGGATTCCTCTCGAGTCCACAGGCCCTGTGCCTTTCTGGCACCCTAAACAGCTCCCCATCCTGAGAGACTTGTGTCCGTAGTCACAATCTCCCAGGATGGTCTCAATAAGGATGTCCCTTGGGACAGGTGATCTGGACAGAGCCACCAGGAGAGCGTTTCTCTCGACCAGTTGTCTAGATAAATCTGTTGAGACAGATCCGAATGATCACCGTTACACTGTCTCAGCATGCACAGCTGAAGTGGTCAAGAGATCGAATCTGGCAAAAGGAATGATGTCCATGCTGGACACCATGAGACCAATTACTATCATACACCAAAGCAAAGAGGGCCTTAAGGAGGTCTGGAGGGCAAGACAAGCGGAAGTTAGCTTATAACGTCTCTGGTCTGTAAAAAATATCCTCATGGATATAGAGTCTATTATAGTACCCAGGAATTCCACCCTGGTACTGGGAATAAGAGAACTATTTACTAAGTTTATCTTCCATCCATGAGATCGAAGAAGAGATAGAAGGACTATTGAATGGTCCTCTGCCAGACAACAGGATGGTGCTTGAACCAAAATATTGTCTAAGTATGGCGCTACTGCTATACCTCTGGTTCTGGCCACTGCAAGCAGAGCCCCTAGAACTTTCGTTAAAACTCTTGGAGCAGTAGCTAGACCAAATGGAAGTGCAATAAACTGGAAGTGCTGATCCAGGAATGCAAATCTTAGGATCTTGAAGTGTTCCTTTTGTATTGGAACGTGAAGGTAAGCATCCTTCAGATCTATTATGGTCATGAGCTGTCCTTCCTGAACTAAAGGAAGGATGGACCTTATTGTCTCCATCTTGAATGAGGGGACAGATAGGAATTTGTTTAAGCACTTTAGGTCCAGAATCGGGCGTAAAGTTCCCTCCTTTTTTGGGACCACAAAAAGGTTTGAATAGTATCTCAGACCTCTTTCTGTAAGAGGTACCCGGACAATGACTCCCAGGGAGGAAAGATCCCTCACACACCCCAGAAAGGCTTCTCTCTTTTCTGGCCTTGAAGACAGGTTTGACAAGAGGAATCTGCCCCTGGGTGGATGAGACTTGAAACCTATCCTGTATCCTTGTGAGCGATAACCTCCAGGACCCACGGGTCTTGTACGTCCCTAAACCAAGCGTCCAAAAAGAGCAACAATCAGCCACCTATGCGATCCAGGGCCAGATCGAGAGCCGCCCCTTCATGCCGACTTTGTCTCGGCGGGCTTCTTGTTCTGCTTGGATTTATTCTGGGACTGAGCTGGCTTCCAAGTCCCCTTGGATTGCTCGGGCTTTGCGGAGGGCTGCTGACATTGGGATTTATCCAAATGAATGGAACAAAAATTAGGACCTTGTCCTTTAGGTTTGTTCTTCTTATCCTCCGGTAAAAGGGCACCTTTGCCTCCAGTAACCATGGAGATAATTGAGTCCAGGCCTGCACCAAATAGAATCTTTCCCTTAAATGTGAGGGAAAGAAGTCTTGACTTTGAAGTCATGTCCGCAAACCAGGACATCAGCGCTACGGGCTTGTACAGAAAAACCTAAAGCTTGGCGTTCAGGTGAATTATTTGCATATTTGCATCACAAATAAAAGAATTAGCCACCCTTAAGGCCTTAATTCTTTCCTGGATAACGTCGAGGGGACCCTCCACCTCGATCAACTCAGATAAGGAGTCGCACCAGTAGGTAGCTGCTCCAGCAACTGCAGCAACAGCCGCTGCTGGTTGAAACAAATATCCAGTACTTTGAAAAATCTTTCTTAACAGAGTTTCTATTTTCTTATCCATGGGCTCTTTAAAAGATGAACTACAGCTGGAGGCCTAAAGGCAGCAGATTCCGACTCAGAAAGAGCACCCTCTGAAGTATCAGAGGCACCTTCATCATCGGATAATCTTGTATCAGATAAATCCAATAAGCTAGTAGATGACCCCTAGGAAGGATAGCAATATTTAACCTTTCGCTTGCGCTTAGTAGGACAAGGTAAAGCACTAAGGCCACAGACACTGCCGTTTGTAGATGCTCAGTAAAGTCTGGCGGTAAAAGGGCCCCTCCAGATGGAGGATTAGGAGTGCTACGGGAAGCTGCATGTGTATTAGGAGATGACTATAGGGTGCGCACCTCACGGGACGGAGACTCCTCAGAGGTGGACGGCTCAGTGGTATAAAACATATTAACTTTCCTTGACATGATTACTTTATCAAGGCATGGGGAACATAATTGAGCAGGCGGTTATACCGCTGCCTCAAAATATAGACAGGTATTAGACTTAGGTAAAGCAGGAGTACCCTCTAACACATCAGAATCCTCCATAGCTTGCGCTTATAAAGCAGACTATTGAATAATAACATAAAACGGCACCTTTATACCCCCAATGGCTGGGGCACTCACCACCTCCTATGACACAGAGAAAACGCTTCTTCTCCGGTAAACCGCGCAGTCAGGAAAGAGGAAATCAGTGTAACCACACCCGGTCACATGGTGCACAATGCAGGACCGCCCCTGCCATAGGAAAAGTAGTTTATGGGTGATAGTGTACTTTTTAACACTTTAGTTATGAGTTTTATGGTACAGCTTTGTAACGTAAAACTCATAACTACTGACTTTAGATGGCGGTACGGATCTGGTGGTTATAGGGTGTACCACTCACTTTTTGGACTCCCAGGCAAACTCGTAATACCGGCGCTATGGGAGTCCCATTGAAAAAGGACTTTTTTAAATGTGCGGTACTGGCGTTGCGTGACGGCCAAAAAGGTGTGCGGTACACCTATACCTACAAGACTTGTAATAGCGCGTTAGGGAAAAAGCAGCGTGATGAGTGATGCTTTTGCACTCATAACGCAAAACTCGTAATCTAGCTGATTGACAAAAAAATGCAGCAGACATTAACATCAAAACCTTAATCTTTCGAATAGGGTTTAAAAGGTATCAAGAAACAACTTCTTCTATTGCCACATAAAAACACATACATTTTCTTTCATTTATTTTTCCCTTTATGGCTATACATTCAATAATAATTATCTATTAATTACTATATACTTAATATAGCACAATCTTCCAACAACTTTATCAAGTTCCTTCTAGTGGTTACAAAAAGGGGGAGGGGGGGAAGACACTCTCTCTTCATCTCGGGCAACAATAACATCCAAATCTCTTAGTTGGTTACCATATCCAGCCATTCTGCCCTAAGGTTAGCATCTTACATAAAAGCCACTATAATAAACCTATTTACCCCTAAACCGCCGCCCTCCCGCATCGCAAATACTATTTAAAGATTATTAACCCCTAATCTGCCATCCGCTCACACCGCCGCTATAATAAACCTATTAACCACTAAACCGCAAGCCCCCCACAACGAAATATACTCAAATAAATTATTAACCCCTAAACCTCTGACCTCCCATATCACTAACTCTACAAAAATATATTAACCCCTAACCCTAACGTATCCCTAACCCTAACCCGAACATAACCCTAAGCCTAACACCCCCTAACTTAAATATAATTAAAATAAAGCTAAATAAACCTTACAATTATTAACTAAATAATTCCTATTTAAAACTAAATACAAACTTACCTGTAAAAAAAACCTAAGCTAGCTACAATATAACTAATAGTTATATTGTAGCTATCTTAGATTTTATTTTTATTTCACAGCTAAGTTTGTATTTATTTTAACTAGGTAGACTAGTTAGTAAATAGTTATTAATTATTTACTAGCTACCTAGTTAAAATAAATACAAAGTTACCTGTGAAATAAAACCTAACCTGCCTTACACTAAAAACTAACATTACAATAAAATAAATTAAATTATTAAAATACAATTTTCTAATTTATAAAAAAAATAAACACTAAATTACAAAAAATAAAAAACGAAATTATCAAAAATAAAAATGAATTACTCCTAATCTAATAGCCTTATCAAAATAAAAAAGCCCCCCCCCCCCCCCAAATAAAAAAAACCTTAGCCTACACTAAACTGCCTATGGCCCTTAAAAGGGCCTTTTGTGGGGCATTGCCCCAAAGTAATCAGCTCTTTTACCTGTTAAAAAAAATACAAACACCCCCCAACAGTAAAACCCACCACCCAACCAACCAACCCCTCCAAATAAACCTAAGCTAACCATTGCCCTGAAAAGGGCATTTGGATGGGCATTTAGCTCTTTTACATTGCCCAAACCTTAAGCTAAAAAAAAACCCACCCAAAAAACCCTTAAAAAAACTTGACTAACCCCCGACGATCCACTTACAGTTATCGAAGTCCGGACATCCATCCTCCTCCAGCCAGCGAAGTCCTCATCCAAGCAGAAAGAAGTCTTCATCCAGGAGGCCTCTTCGATCTTCATCCATCCGGCAAAATCCTCATCCAAATGAGAAGAAGTAATGTTAGCTTTTAGTGTAAGGCAGGTTAGGTTTTATTTTACAGGTAACTTTGTATTTATTTAACTAGGTAGTTATTAAATCGTTAATAACTATTTACTAACTAGTCTACCTAGTTAAAATAAATACAAACTTAGCTGTGAAATAAAAATAAAACCTTAAATAGTTACAATATAACTATTAGTTATATTGTAGCTAGCTTATTTTTTTTTTTTATAGGTATATGGAGCATGTGCAAGAATTCACAGAATATACATACAGTATATGCATTTGTGATTGGCTAATGGCTGTCACATCATACAGG
Organism: Bombina bombina; assembly: GCF_027579735.1. NCBI lineage: Eukaryota > Metazoa > Chordata > Amphibia > Anura > Bombinatoridae > Bombina > Bombina bombina. The sequence goes on along the minus strand of NC_069503.1, from coordinate 835,372,357 downwards.
AGTAGTGATGTCGCGAACCTAAAAATTTGGGTTCGCGAATGGCGAACGCGAACTTCCGCAAAAGTTTTCGAACCGGGCGAACCGCCATAGACTTCAATAGGAAGGAGAATTTTAAAACCCACAGGGACTCTTTCTGGCCACAATAGTGATGGAAAAGTTGTTTCAAGGGGACTAACACCTGGACTGTGGCATGCCGGAGGGGGATCCATGGCAAAACTCCCATGGAAAATTACACAGTTGATGCAGAGTCTGGTTTTAATCCATAAAGGGCATAAATCACCTAACATTCCTAAATTGTTTGGAATAACGTGCTTTAAAACATCAGGTATGATGTTGTATCGATCAGGTAGTGTAAGGGTTACGCCCGCTTCACAGTGCGCAGTGTAGGTGATATACCTGCCCTGACCATGCTTTGCAGACCAGGTATCAGTGTTCAGATGGACCCTTGCCCCAACACTGTGTGCCAGACATGCCATTATAGCAGACTTATATGGCTTTGGCGTTGCTTTTTGGTAATTAGAAGGCTGCTAAATGCCACTGCGCACCACACGTGTTTTATGCCCAGCAGTGAAGGGGTTAATTAGGGAGCATGTAGGTAGCTTGTAGAGTTAATTTTAGCTTAAGTGTAGTGTAGTAGACAATCCAAAGTATTGATCAAGGCCCATTTTGGTATATTTAATGCCACCATTTCACCGCCAAACGCGATCAAATTTAAAAAAATTGTTCACTTTTCACAAACTTTAGGTTTCTCACAGAAATTATTTACAAACAACTTATGCAATTATGGCATAAATGGTTGTAAATGCTTCTCTGGGATCCCCTTTGTTCAGAAATAGCAGACTTATATGGCTTTGGCGTTGCTTTTTGGTAATTAGAAGGCTGCTAAATGCCACTGCGCACCACACGTGTTTTATGCCCAGCAGTGAAGGGGTTAATTAGGGAGCATGTAGGCAGCTTGTAGAGTTAATTTCAGCTTAAGTGTAGTTTAGTGGACAACCCAAAGTATTGATCTAGGCCCATTTTGGTATATTTCATGCCACCACTTCACCGCCAAATGCAATCAAATTTAAAAAAAACTTAAATTTTTTCGCAATTTTAGGTTTCTCACTGAAATTATTTACAAACAGCTTGTGCAATTATGGCACAAATGGTTGTAAATGCTTCTCTGGGATCCCCTTTGTTCAGAAATAGCAGACATATATGACTTTGGCGTTAATTAGGCAGTTTGTAGGGAGCTTGCAGGGTTAATTTTAGCTTTAGTGTAGAGACACATCAGACCCCCTGATCCCTCCCAAACAGCTCCCTTCCCTCCCCCACCCCACAATTGTCCCCGCCATCTTAAGTACTGGCAGAAAGTCTGCCAGTACTAAAATAAAAGGTTTTAAAAAAAAATTTTGAGCATATTTACATATGCTGTGGTGTAGCATCCCCCTTAGCCCCCAACCTCCCTGATCCCCCCCAAAACAGCTCTCTAACCCTCCCCATCTGCCTTATTGGTGGCCATCTTGGGTACTGGCAGCTGTCTGCTATTATTTCACAGTAAAAAAAGTGTTGTTTTTTTTAAATATACACTACTGTTACACCAGATATGAGTGGTGGCACTGGGCAAGTGGGCACAGTATACGCTGTGAGCCTGACACACACGCTGGCAGGCAGGCAACTGCAATTAGATTACACAGGAAAAAAAAAAAAAGCAGACTGATGTTCTAGCCCTAAAAAGGGCTTTTTGGGGTGCTGTCCTTACAGCAGAGATCAGATGAGTCCTTCAGGACTGTAGTGGATACTGAATACACTAGCCTAGCTATCGATTTCCCTATTTAATCAGCAGCAGCTACACTGTCCCTCCTCTCACTAAGAATGCAGCTTCCAAATGAATCTAAAATGTATGCTGTCCAGGAGGTGGGAGGGTCTGGGAGGGAGGGTTTGCTGCTGATTGGCTGTAATGTGTCTTCTGACTGTGGTCAGGGTCAAAGTTTACTCAATGATGACGAATAGGGGGCGGATCGAACATGCTATGTTCGCCGGCGAACTATTCGCGACATCACTATACAGGAGTGTAAATAGACAAAACTTTGACAAAAATCTACTACTCGTCTAAATGCAGACTAAGTGCTATTGCATTGTCTTTTTATTATGCATTTTGTTGATTATGCAAAACTACTGTATTTGCTGGTCCTTTAATATCCTTTTTCTACCACATTGTTTGTATTTTTTCTGTTTTTTTAGACAAGACCTATATATTGTATGATGGGGCATACTGGTTCTGTCTCCATTATTTTAAATATTAGTTCCTTAGAAGGTAGATCCACTTTGCACCTTCCTACTAATAATCAATGATAATAAAAAACAGTAATAATTTATACAGAAAATCAAGAAAAGGTTGCTTTAAATGTAACAGTAAAATATGCAAGATGTGTGATCATATTACACACATTTGTCAATTTAAGTAATAATTCTTTTGCATAATTTGACCACATTTTTTTTTATACTTTTCTTGATTATTGAATCATTTATTTTTGATTGTGTATTGTAGGCTAGTAGAATCAATTATATTAGATACATAACACTTGTTTTTATTAGTTCGTTTGCAGGTGCTAATAATATTTTTTCACCCAAATAATCTTTACTATTTATGTGATTAATTCATCATTTTTTATAAATATTTTTATATATTTTTTGATTTATGAATATAGGTAACTTTATATATTAAGGAATTGGCACACTCTATTTTAGTTTTTGCTTATTATCACTTTTATAAGCTCCACTGTGATTGCTATCACTTATTCATTGAGATTTTTTTATATATATATATATATATATATATTTTATAATTTACCACAGGGATTTATTTAGTAGTTCATTAAGATTAAAAACTATTTAGATAAATCAATATGCTCTCAATTAATGAGAGACACAATAAAAGACTTTTATTAGTCTCACATGTGGGATCCGCTAATGTGGCACCTAGTGAAGACAATTCAATTTACAATATGCCTATTCACATTCTATTTGCCAAGTTAGAGGATTTGATAAATGATGAATGTAGGCATTGGTTAGATGCAGAGATGCTTCAAAAATATGTAGATGTAAATCAAGTACCAATAGGTCTTAGAATTTTTAAGAGTTGTTCATTTAAAGATGACCATTCTCTAAATTCTAAATGGGAAGAGGCTCTAACCATGTGCTCAGTTACCCTTCTGAAAATTTTGATTGCACACTGCAAATCCTTGGTTGAAAAAACATCTAAGGAGATAGATATTGTACAACAGAGTTTGGAGAAATTTAAATCTTCAAAACAATATGAAGAACTTAACAATATGGTTTTACAAAAAAATGATGTTTTCCAAAAAGAACTTATGGAAAACAAAAACCGTAAGTTAGCTAGAGATAGTGAGGATTATCTAAAGGGAGAAGTATATACTTATAATAAAAAGAAAGCACAATCTGAGCCATTAGTGGTTAATGAACATCATGGTGATGAGTATCCTAGGACAGTGTTTTTCAACCAGTGTGCCATGGCACACTAGTGTGCCGTGAGAGATCCTCAGGTGTGCCACGGCAGACTGACAACAGTGTGACATTTTTTAAACTTTGCTTGTTTTTTACTCCCAGTGCAGGGGTAGTTTGTAGGAGGCATGGCATAACAGCACAATACATACAGTATGTGTTTGTTTGTGTGTATGTGTATATATATATATATATATATATATGCTGTATTAGGCTACAATGTGTGATTTTAAAAAAAAATTTGGGATGGTGGTGTGCCACAGGATTTTTTAATGTAAAAAAGTGTGCCACGGCAAAAAAAAGGTTAAAAATCACTGTCCTAGGACACTAACTGTACCAACCCCTAATCATCAATCTGATGGTAGATGGACAGTGGTTAATCACCATAAGAACAAAAATAAAACTAAAAATAATAAAAAGCAATCAATGAATTATTATGATAGAGACTATAGGCAGAACCAATATAGCCAATCAAAGTCAAGGTATGAACAACATCACACTTTCAACCGAAATTGGACCAATAATGGGACACAATATTCGACCAATAATAATAGATATAGGGAAAATGAAAGATATGACCATCATTATAATAAATATAGAAATACACACCATCAAAATAAACAATATAAATCTCAGGTAACTAACACCAATCAGTGGTCTAATACCTCTTCCACATCAAATGGTCATCCACCATATATAAGAGTACCACTAGGTGGCAATAACCAGGAACAATTCTCAGGCGATAGAAACCTAAGATCTCCGGGTTATGCTGAAGCCAGTACATCTAATAGATTCATTGCTTTCAATAACACTGATTCCCAGTTTTATGATAATGGACCCCCAGACTCACACGAATCTATTAACACTCAGTCATCAATATGTTTTTTAGAACCACGTCCAAGACAATCCACTTGGAAACAAAAGAAGATTGCCAACTACTTAGAACCCGTAGTCTCCCTAACACCATCCTACAAAGGAAAAAGACCCCACGTAAATGAGGGTGTAGAGGACGAAATACAGCCCTCAAAAAGGCAAGAATACAGGGACTAAAGAGCGGCATCTTCAATCTGTCATCTCATATTTTGACAGACGACGAAATTAGTGCTGGGTAAGGGCCTGTCATTTAGCCCAACAAATACGCATAACACCTTTACCCTTTTCGTATATCTTAATCGCTTCACTGAAAAACTCTCAATGCAAAAGTATTTTGCAGAGAAGCAATTGAAAGATGACTCTAGATTACCGATTTTGACAGAGACTATGGATTCTAGGCTTACTAATCAATTTATTCCAGTATACGAACCAGAGTCTTTAGTTGATCACTTATATACACACCAAGTTTAGAAACAAATCTAATTTCACCCCAAGATTGAATAATAATGCTCATATAGAAATATTTAAACAATTAGTTAGTGACGATTTTGATTTGATTCCTAGAGATATTACTAATAAGTGTAATCTTTTTTGGAATGAAAAATGTGCTTTAGAAACCTTAAAAAATGACCAGTCAATTGTCATCAGACAGGCTGACAAAGGTGTTGGGATCGTCATACAGGACCTGACTGATTACCTTATGGAAGCCAGAAAGATCCTTAATGATATCACATATTACACCAAACTGACATTTGATCCCACCACTAATTTTTTAGTTATCCTAAGGGATTTGGTAGAATGTGCATTTAAGGAAGGCATTTTAACAAAAAAAAAGAAAAAGTTTATCTCATTCCCAATGAGCCAAACCGAGTTTTTTACTATCATCTCCCAAAACTACATAAAAACTCTAGGTCTCCACGTGGCCACCCGATAATATCGGGAATACGGTGTTTAACAGATAATGCTTCTTCCTATATAGATTATTTTCTACAGAAATATGTAGTAGGACTTGAATCTTATATTCGAGACTCGTCGGATTTAATTCATAAACTTGAACAAGTTATCATCACACGCGATCTTATATGGATCACGTGCGATGTCCAAGCATTATATTCCAATATCCTGCATGACTTGGGAATGCAAGCCATTGCGGGTTATTTGGAATTGGATATATATTTATCTGATCCCCAAAAAGAGTTTATCTTATCATTAATTTCATACATCTTACGTCACAATTATTTTTTATTCCAAGATGAGTATTATCTCCAAGTGAGAGGGATGGCCATGGGTACCAGGTTCACCCCAAGTTATTCTAATTTATATATGGGGTCATTTGAACAACAATATATATATGACTCCATGTATGGGGCGAACCTGGTATTCTATGGCCGTTATATAGACGATTTGATTCTCGTGTGGAAAGCTGACAAATCGTCAGCAGACAAATTTGTTGAGCATCTCAATGGTAATAATAGAGGTCTGAAATTTACTAATGTAATAGACACCAACACCGTAGAATTTCTAGATTTGAATCTTTGTTTTGTAAATGATAATATTATCACTAGCACCCATTTTTAAGGGAGTAGACTAATAGTTACCTCGATTTTACGAGTAACCACTACTATCCATGGAAAAGAAATGTACCCTACGGGCAGTTTAAATGTGTGCGTAGGAATTGCAGTAGATTATCGGATTATGAGACACAAAGTCAGATCTTAAAAGAAAGATTTAAAGAGAAAAAATATCCTCAACATATGATTAATAGTGGTTATGAAAGGGCTAAGACTGACGATAGATATTCATACTTTCAAAAAAATAGAGCTAATAGACAAATTCAAGAAAATATAAAAAATTGCACTATGTTTATCACAGAATATAACTGCAGTTATGATCTTATTAAACAAAGTATTAATAAACATTGGAATATTCTTATGAAGGATCCTATACTCGGAAGTTTGATTGAAACAAAATCAACTGTAGTATTTAAAAAGGCGCCCAATTTAAAAAGCATTTTAGCACCAAGTAAAATCGTAAGAAATAAAAGAAATTTGGCCACAGGTATGGCAGATAATACAAATAGAAATATAAATGTAATCAATAATAATAAAAACAGTAATAATTTATACAGAAAATCAAGAAAAGGTTGCTTTAAATGTAACAGTAAAAGATGCAAGATGTGTGATCATATTACACACAATCTGCACTCTTTTCAATCTAATGTCACTAAAAAAACATATTTGATAGGGAGCAAGATGACTTGTGCATCAAATTATGTAATATATCTGCTTTCATGCTTTTGTGGGTGTCAATACATAGGGCGTACCTGTAGGCGCCTGAGTGTGAGATGGTCGGAACACTATCAGAATATTAAAAATAACTTTAAATTACATAGTGTACCCAGACATTGTCATTTGAAACATAATGGCAATCTAAATTGTTTCAAAATAACACCGATTGAACATATACCTAAATCTGATTTTTATAATCGTTTCTTTAGACTGAGACAAAGAGAGACTTTTTGGATTCATAAACTCCAAACATTGCACCCAGCTTTCCAGTAATTATGGTAGTCCTTTGAAATCTGTTATACCTCACATATTTGAATCGGCCAAGACACACTATGACTGAATTAAAATAAATGATTGGACATTAGGGGATTGAATTGGGTTTGAGAATTTGTTTCCCATCATATTTAGTCTAGATTAGTGTATATGGGCCACAAATTTAAATACATTAAGTTTTAGAATTTATACGTGTCTCATATTAGTGATGAGTGTATTATTTCATCTAGATTTTTAGATTAGTTTAGAGGGTTAATTCTTTGAAGGTTCATGCCAATTCAGAAATGGCTCTGTTGTGCTATATTATTTATTTATTTAATTTGATTTCAATATTTCTATTCCAATTATAATCATATACATATTGTCATGCCTCTGTTATCTGTCATTTATATTTCAATTTTATTCAATGTTTTTGGTAATTTACTGATTATAATGATTATATGATATAGTGTTCATGTAGATTTGCATGGTAGGTTATTAATATGTCTATTGTGAATTGTCCATATAGATATGAACTCAGAAAAACATTTTTTCTAATGTATTTTGGGTCGAATTGTTTCTATATATATATATATATGAACTCAGAAAAACATTTTTTCTAATGAATTTTGGGATGAATTGTTTTTATATATATATATATATATATATATATATATATATGGTCTTCAAATATATATGTGTGATCCGATCAACAGGTGACATGTAGTGACACATCAATTGTTTTAATTGTTAGGGTAGATCACGCCAAATGTCTATATAGATATGAATTTAATTATCATTTAATATGTTTTGTCTAATATGCCTTTTGTGTGACTGAGGGAGTGTATTGAGAATCAGTATTTGATTGGTTAGAAGGGGTACATATACAGCAGGTCTGTTTAAGGTATAATCACAGCCTGATGAAACGGCTCTGTGCAGCAGAGAAACCTGTACCCTGTTGGAGTTGGTCTCCTCTATCTTCTGAACCACCTGATATTTCTGAACGATCGTACATTTGGGCATTGATAGCGTGCTCCATATTTACACACCCCTTCTAAACACCCTTGACGATTGGAGCCTTTGGAGGAAGGTGTGGACGCAGAACCATTTCTGATTGGTGGAAGGATTCACATCACCGGCTGGTGGCCATTGCCGTGTGGTGTCTGCCGGGCGACTGTAAGGTCCCGGCTTGCGATTTCGGGCACGTCATAGTGCCGCTCCGCTTGTGAGTACATTCACGGTCCACTTCTAGTGCCTGTTCTTTTCTCTACGTTATTACCCTATTGGCGCCTTCTTTTTTCCTGTTTTAGTACTTTCATCTGATACCTGTATTTTGAGAGATAGTAGTGGTAGATGGCGCTGGTCTATTGAGTGATTTTCTCTAGTAAGTGAAGAGAAAAAAGGCTTGATGCATATATTGAAGCCAATTAATATGGGTGCAGTATACTCACTCCATAAGATGAATCTTTACAGCTAAAAGGGAACGTAGCGTCAGATGGCAAGAGTCCACAGGTTCCTGGAGTCAAATACTGAATTTTCAGGTTTATCCAAAAGTGGACTATAAATGAATAGAGACCCAAATGACAAAGGTATCCAGTGTGTAATTGAAAAAAATGTAGTAACTTACTCCATAAATAAGGAGATTCCAGCTCAGCACAGCAAAACAAGATCTTGACAATCTTTCAACAAAGGATAAAAGGTTTTATTTGCTCAACGCGTTTCAAAGTATTTCACGTCTTTATCAAGAGCATACATTAAAACAGGTAAGTAAAACCACTCAAAGACACTCAATGCTTGGTTTTACTTGGTTACTACATTTTTTTCAATTACACACTGGATACCTTTGTCATTTGGGTCTCTATTCATTTATAGTCCACTTTTGGATAAACCTGAAAATTCAGTATTTGACTCCAGGAACCTGTGGACTCTTGCCATCTGACGCTACGTTCCCTTTCAGCTGTAAAGATTCATCTTATGGAGTGAGTATACTGCACCCATATTAATTGGCTTCAATATATGCATCAAGCCTTTTTTATCTTCACTTACTAGAGAAAATCACTCAATAGACCAGCGCCATTTACCACTACTATCTATCTATACACAGTCACAAGGGAGAGACTGCAAGAAGGCTGCGGTCTGACCTAAAGGAGAGTATCAGTTCTTAGTTAATTTGTACAGAATATTGTGTGTTTTTTTCCATCTTGCACCTCTGTATATTGTTTTCCTTTCTGTATTTTGAGAGAGTGGCCTTGGAATTGAAGTTTGTCGTTTGGACTTTGGGCCATACTATCCTACGACCTTAGCGCACCTACAGAGGACTGAACGCTGAAATTGCTCCGAATTATGACTTTGTCGGTGCAAGGAAAATGGTGTGCTACTATTGTAATAATAACGGGAGCAGTAATTCCCAAGAGTGACCACTACAGTTACAGGTCGTCACCGGAGCGGTAAGCCCTCTGTTTTAATATTATAAGTCTTGAACTGTAAAGATGGTTACTAAACTTGATACCTTGTGATATCAGCACATAGTGGGACCCTTGTTAAGGGTAGTTTTTTTGCAAAGGATTTTCTGCAACAAACTTCATTCACACTGTTATAGTCAGAAACAGGTTTTGGGATAAAATTGTATCAGTGCTTATCTCCTTAAGGACTAAACAGTGGATTTTGTATACAGTATTATAACAAGACGTTTTTCAACGATAAAATATGGCTGGAATTAATGATAAACATAGGAGAGAGAGATTTGAGCAACTATTTAAAGGCACAGCAACAGTTGAGAATAAACCTGAACTGGGAACTTTATTTGTGAACAAAGAAAAGACACACATAAAAGAATTAAAGCTCTGGTGGGACATAGAATTTCTGGAACAATATTTGGAAGAAAAGAAAATCCCCAGGGGATTAAGAATGAAAATTTTTCCAGCTTTTCATAAAGATTTTCCAGAATTCATGTCATCTTGGAATCAATCCCTAACAGAGTGTTCATTAACATTAATGGAGAAATTGGTTAAGTTAAAAAAATAACAGAGAGAGAGTGTACTTAATGAACTTGAAAACTTGGATAAACAGCTTGAGTCATTTAAAGATGATGAAAAAATGGTGCCATTCCAGAATCAACTTGATGAGACACTTGAGAAATTGAGTGTGGAATTATCAGATCATAAATATAAAAAGTATGAAAGAGATTCCAAAGATTATGAATTGGATATAGTACAGCTAGAATACTGAAAGAAAGGCACAGAGAAAAAATAATAACAAATACAAGAATGCAAATAAAAATAAAAGCCAAAGGAAAGTGACATTCTCATGTTTTGAAAGCACTGCTGGTTTGAGTGACACTAATGTAACTTCAGTTTCTACACCAGTAACATCTGGCATAATTACACCTACTATTTCAAAACCAGTTAGAACAACTGTGGACTCTGATCTGATGCTAGGAGCAAGGCCGAAAAACGGGGTGACCACTATGGAAAATCTAAAGGAAAGAAACAAATAAATGCCAGAGGAAAACCCTGCAATAGGGCAAGTTGTACCGAGGTATCCGAGTTGCAGAACACAGTAGAAGAAGAAGAACACCAGAGGCGACAAATAATCAATCTCTCATCGACTGTATTGGAGAGAAATGAGGTCTCAGTCCTTTCAAAGGGATTAGGTTTTTCACCTGCCAGGGACTTCAATCTTTTTGATACAATTTTGGACATTAACAAATTTGTTCGTAAAATAACCTTAACAAAACATTTTAAACATTTAAATGTGGCAGACTTGCCCTGTGACCCACAGAGAAATGTACCAGTCTTGAATGACAACTGTGATTTTAGAGATCTATGTGACATAGTGTCTCTCTGTGAGTTACAGGATGATGATTCCACTAATGGTAATATTGTTAAGCAACAATTTGTTAGAGTCTATCCTGTACATTCTATCCTGTACATGCGAGGAATTATATTATTGAGTTATTTCATTCAATTTTGGAACAGGATCTTATGTCATTGTCAGATAAAGTAAATAGAGAGGATAATTCTGTTAATTATAAACACAAGAATTTAAGTAAAAAAGAATTTAGATTATTATAGCCTATGGTGAATAAATAATCTTGATTTTATTAAAGACAGGAGGCGAATATTTTGCATCAAATCTTTACTGAATCCAAACAGCAGCAAAGAAAACTTACAGAGAAAAAAAAATAATAGCATAGTAACAAGACTGCACCAATCAGCACACAGCAGCCTAATAAACTGTAATGAGCAAGTCCAGCACTTCCTCTTTTCTTTGATCATAAGACAGCGGAACCAATCATGAAGAAAACAAACTCGAAAATATCCATCCTAGACCAAAATGGTACAGCGATACCCAGGAACGGAGAAACAACAGATGACCTGGTCCGTAGATAAGGGAGAACATAAAATCCACAGAGTCACTGAAAAGAGAAAAAACGCAAAGTAACAACAATCCCAGTAAAGGAAAATTAACAGTAATAACATCATTTAGATAAAATTTCCACTAAACAAAATCATTAACATCATTTAGATAAAATTTCCACAAAACAAAATCTTATTAATATATATTGGGAGGGAAAAGAGGGGTGGGAAAATATTCGCCTCCTGTCTTTAATAAAATCAAGATTATTCACCATAGGCTATAATAATCTAAATTTTATGGCAAGACAGGAGGCTTCATATTTTGCATTTTTAAAGCACTTACCTAAAAAAAAAAAAATTCTAAACAAAATGAACAATTTCAAAAAAACTTTCAGAGTCGAAGCTCTGATGTCCCTCTTGAAAACCCTGGGGAAGGAGGGTTCTTTAAACCCCATTTTACCTCTGGGGAGGAGGTTCTATCACCCCTATGTGAAAAGCCCGGGGAAGGGGCTAACAGCCTTCGAGCTGGAGTTATGCCTTTATGTGAGACTGGGAGATATAGGGTCTTCCCAAACCAATTGCGAGGATACAAGAGATTCTGATATTGAGCTACAAAGTTTAGAACAAGTCTCATAGGAATTAAGGGATACTTCTGAAAAGGGCTTAAGGATGATTTAATACGTTGGCCATGGCTGATACAAACTTTCAAAGGCAAAAAACTACTTAGAAGAAGGAAGAGGATAGAAAAGAGAAATACACAAGGAAAAGACATTTTCAAAGGAAGAATAAAATTAGGAAAGTAAAGTAAATAAAACCACAATGAGAAACCAGTGTCGCGCTGAGCAGCGGCTCGCATGACCGACCGGAGCTAGTCACTGGTCAGGCACGCGTCCGCATGGACTCTCAGCACAGCACCAGAGGAGATAGACAAAATAAGAGATAGTATAGCCAAAACCAATCCAATATTCACCTTCGACTAGACTATCCCTCCAAGGAAAAGAATAGGTAAAAGGATTAGAGGAGTACTAATAAAGAAGCTGGTTAATACAGAACAGATTAAACAATACTCCTAAATGAGATGCCCAGGAGAGGGGCGTGAGGCCTTCCAAAGCCGCTTGAGGTCGAAAGTGACATTGATACTGGGCTGAAAGAGATTGAAGTATGGGAGACAGTTCTGGAGTGTGTTGAGAGGGTTTATGGGGCGACAGCAAAGGTTAAAAAAAAAAAAAAAAAAAATGTAAGCAAAAAAGACCTCTTCGGAAGAAGGAAAAGTTTAACAGGCTAAAATTTGAATTTCGAATGGCCTAAACGCAGGCTAAATAAAGTTATATTTAATAGAGCCTTAATACAGGCTTAAAATAGTTACAGAATATAGCCTTAATAGATTAATTAATAAAAACCTTTTTTTATTATTATTATCGGATATTTAAATAGCGTCAACAGATACCGTTGCACAAATTAATACAGGCTTAATATAGCTAGATTTAAAATAGCCTAAAACAGGCTTAAAATATAGTTATATAGAAAAGCCTAAGAAGGGATAATATATTTATTTGAAAAACCTAATACAGACTATTATATCATATAGCTTAAAGGGACATTAAACACTACATAAATGCTAAATAAAATGATGCATTTATAGAAAATATTAGTCTGAGAATAACATGTAGATGTATTTTTAAAAGTTTAAATAGATGTTTAAACATTGACAAAATAAGTGTAATGTTTAAGTGCCTATAAAACAATGAAAGCTGCCATGTTGTAACTTAGGTTACCTTCTCTGCTGTGCCCAATCAGGAACAGTTTTAAATAGGTCACTAGAGTGTGCAGCCAATGACTGTGTGGAATATAACAGTGTTCTGCACTTCCAATTCTAACAGGAACTGAAAAACTCAGAATTTCAGAATGGAATTACAGGAAAGGGGGACAAAATAAACAATGAAAGTATATAGCAGACTTTTTTATTTATAAATGATTTATCATCTTATATTATTATCTCAAAATGTTCAATGTCCCTTTAAAGGGACACTGAACTCAAAAAACAAAGTTCGAAAAATAGATAAAATGTTTAAAATTAAGACACTTATTAATGTCACATACTTTGTAATAACTTATTGTTTGCCTGCAATTGATTCACAAAGTAATCCTGATTTCCAAACCCACTCCATGGGTACCTGATCACCTAGCCCTATCTTGCATGAGAACCCAGGTACCAATATGGCAGACATTATTCGCTATGCGTCTGTGCAAGGTTTTGACACGTTGCGAGATGCTGACTAAACATTTTAATTCGATTCATAAAAGCTGAATATTATTGGTTGAATATACGGACGATTGTACAGCCCATATTTGTGGGCTGTCTTAGCCTACCTCATTAGAAGATTTTAAAACGAAATTTTATATATATTAGGATCTTTGAAACTGCAAGTAGGTGCAAATTATTTCTTTGAACATTATAACCCGATTTATATAATTGTTATATATGCCAAGAATAAAACTACAGTAATCCTTTAATACAGGCCAAAATACTAAAAAAACAAAATAACCTAATACCGGTTAAAATACTCATATTTAATAAACCTTAAAGGGACAGTCTAGTCAAAACTAAACTTTCATAACTCAGATAGGGTATGACATTTTGAACAACTTTCCAATTGACCCTAGTCATTACATATGCTTTATTCCCTTGGTGGTATTTCTGAAAAGCTAAACTTTTCACAGTTAGATAGTACTAGTTCATGTGTGTAATATAGACAACATTGTGCTCACTCCCGTGGAGTTATTTAGGAATCTGCACTGATTGTCCAAACTGCACGTCAGCCAAAAGCACCGAGACTAGGGGGCAGTCTGCAGAGGTCCAGACACAAGGCAATCACAGAGGTAAAACATACACTAATACAACGGTGTTGGACATGCAAAACTGGGGAATGAGCAGCAAAGGGATCATCCATCCTTTCAAACAGCAAAAATTCTGGTGTAGAGTGTCCCTTTAATAAGGGTTCATTTATATAATATAGCCTAATATACTTATATTCAAAGTATCCTAATACAAGCTTATTATACAATGAAGCCTCAATTAGGCAGATCTACTATATTAAGGAAAACCTTATATACCGGCTTATATCTAACATAGCCATAATACTGGCTAAAATTACTATATAAATATAGCCTAAAATATATAGCCTGATACAGGCCAAAGAACTTATAATATAGGCTCATAAAGGCTAAAACACTAAAATAAAGCCCTAATATAGGTTTAAATATATAGCCTAATACAGGATAATCTCCTTATATTCAATAAAACTGAAGCAGCTGAATGTGTGTATATATATATATTATGGAAAATTTGTATGGAATTTAAAACTTCGCTCTGATTGAGATGTATTAAGAGCAATTTAGACTGAATAGCCTGTGCAATACAAGCTTCCAAAATGAAGCCGTATATATGTGCATAAAAAACAATGACAAGTGGCATTAACTTCTGGACGTATATTACTATTAAGTGAAACAAGCTCCTATATACTCCAAACCAAGCCATAAGAGACAAAATACACACGTATATATACATACATAAAAACATATACATGTATACACCTAGACGTGTATATTATATATATATATATATATATATATATATATATATATATATATATACACACACACACGCATATATTCACCTACACATGTATACATAAAAACATGTATAGGAACACACATACACATAAATATGTACATATATACACACGCACACACATAAATATAGCTACATATGCCTACATAAAAACGTGCATAGGTACATCTAGACACAAAGACCTGTATATATATATATATATATATATATATATATATATATATATATATATATATACACACACACAAATATTCACCTGCATCCTTAGATCAGCATCTGAGTCTATAATACTTTATAGTCTATAACAAGAAATACTTTTTAATTCTGTCAGACCCAGAGAGCCATCAAACCTGGGTCTAACAAGTGAAAGGACTTAGATTAAAACAGTCTAAAAATCCCTCATATGAAAGCTCTGAAAGGCAAGGAATAAAGGATTTCATATGATTAAGTAAGAGAGATTTTTTATATAAACAGATAGGTCATTAAGATGGGGCTGCTAGAAAAGGAGTGACACAGCCCTAAAATGACTATATAATCTTACACCATAAGGCTGACATCATACTAAGATAATACAACACACAAGGAAAAACCTATTAATTGTAGGCAAGCTAGAAAACAAATTTAGCAAATACAGACTTGTCTAAATTTAATATAATGTGCAGTAGAAATAAAGGGGGTCCTAAGCATGGCACCTGATGGAAAGAAGTTCTATGAAATAATGAGGCCTGGCTACTGGCCTCACACACTCTGCACACTGTACTAAATAAAGCTTTGCAAGAAAAGAAATATGGCCTGGAAACCGGCCTAATATACAAACATCATGCAGGCAAGCAGGCTGTAAACCTATTGCCTGTTCCAATATAACACAATTACATATAGGATAAGAATATGAAACAATTAGTGGTAATACCATACTTAGGGCAGATTCTTCACATCCCAATCACTTGAAAAAAGGTATTCCTAAAGGCCAGTACATCAGGCTGAGGTGTAACTGTACTAATATAAGTGATTATTGGAAACATGCAAATGATCTCACGTAGCGTCTTGTTGATAGGGGTTATAATCAAGAGAAATTGCAAGAATTATCCTTAGCAGTGTCAAAATTTGAACAAAAGAATTTATTGAAAGATCAAAGTTATACTAATAGAAATATTAGAGGAACACAACGCAAAGGAATTAATTTCATTACAAAGTATAGTAGACAGTTTAGTGAAATTTGTAACATCATAAGGACAAGATTACCTCTATTAGAGAGAGATAGTGATCAGAAATCTATTTCTAACAACGGCAACATAATTTCTTGTAGATCAGACACTATAGGAGACAAAATAAGAAAAAACTTTGGACCTAAATTCAAAAGATTCTCTAAGAGGTAGCTGGCTCCCTACAAATATCGTTTTTTATAAGTGCAGGGTAAAACCCTGCAAAAGCTGTGACTATGCCCTAGTGGGGGATAGTTTCACATCTACGAATACAGGATTATTCTATAAGATAAGAGAACCAATCAATTGCAACTCTGTGTATGTTGTTTATCTTATTACCTGCACATTTTGCAAATTTCAATATGTAGGTCTCACTTCTAGAAACCTCAAAGATAGGATTAGGGAGCACCTGCTATCTTTAGAGGCAGAAATTCCAAAGATACCTGTTGCAAAACATTTTTTTGAACACACAAATGGATTGAATTATTTTAAATTTCAAGGTATTGAACAAGTCACACTGGGAGTTAGAGGAGGTGATAGGTATCAAGCCCTTGGTAGGAGAGAAATTATTTGGATTTACACGTTAAAAACAGGATTCCCACACGGGATTAACAAAATTAGTGATGTTAAACTTTTTATAGATAGATAAAACTACAAATCTATAATTATGCTCTTGCTAGAGTCTATTGTCCATATAAGAGTTAATCTATAGATTTACATAATTCTCTTTTATAGTTAGAGTGTAGTTTTAATTAAAATATTCAATATATTTCTCATCTTACTAGTTGTATCAACTATACAGTCTTGATAATGAGTTGTTAACATGTTTCTTTCATGTGTTATAACGATATTTGTCTTTAAAATATTAAAAATGTATAGTGAGGAAGAGCGGCATTCAGACACAAGTGCTTGCCACATTAATAACTTGCATTTATCTTTTAAACATTAAGCATTGTTTGGCTTTCGGTTGTGTCAGAATGAGACTAATTTCGATATCAACCGCATAATTAACTGCCCTCTAATATTTGTTCATAAGAGTTCCCAGTTTAGTCTTTTAGTCTTTTAACAATATAATGTTAATTGATTTTAATTTTGTTTCTTAAATCCAGCTGTAATATTATGTAGATAGCCAAGACTTAGTACTAACTTCTGTGAAATGGGTTAAATTGTATGTGTACTCACCCTGCTGTATTGCGATTGGGCTATTCAAATGTTTACTACTGATTTAACAGCTGTTGGAAAGCTCTCCCAGTGCTCTGATGAACTGCCAGTAAGGCAGGAAACACGTCAGCAGTGGAGTGTTGCTGTGTGCTGTGCCAGGTCTGTTTTAATTCTATACTCAATAAAGTGATGTTTTAACGTTATACATATCTCTCTCTCCTTCCTGATTACGTTGGAATTGTGTTCTTGTGAAATAAAATCCTTAGTAGCTTGAAGATAAAACTTCAAGGTGCGAACCACGTCCAAGTTATGAAGCAAACGTTCCTTCGAAGAGGAAGGATTAGGACACAATGAAGGGACCACAATCTCTTAATTGATGTTGTCGTCTTACGCGACTTTAGGGAGAAACCCTAACTTAGTATACAGCCTTATCCGAATGGAACACAAGATAAGGAGGCTCAGATACTATGCGTGCCGAAGCAATAGCCAGTAGAAAGAGAACTTTCCAGGACAATAACCTAATATCAACTTCATGCATAGGCTCAAACGGAGCCCATTACAAAACCCTAAAAAAAACAGATTTAGACTCCAAGGGGGAGCCAAAGATCTGAACATATTTCTGATCCTAATCAGAGCCTTAACAAAGGACTGAACATCTGGAAGCTTAGAGAGCCTAATGTGCAGTAAAACAGACAAGGCCGAAATCTGTCCCCCGCAGACCAGGACTTCAGCCAGAGCGCCCGTTGCGTCTGTACTGAGAAACCAGCTATCTTAGCATTCAGGCGAATAATCTGCATGTTTGCATCACATATAAAAGAATTAGCAATTCTCAAAAGCCTTAATTCTTTCCTGGATAACGTCAAAGGGACCCTGCACCTCAATTAATTCCGCTAAGGAGTCGCACCAGTAGGCCGCAGCTCCAGCAACAGCCGCTGCCGGTTGAAATAAATATCCTGTATGCTGAAACGTTTTCCTGAGAAAAGTTTCAATTTTCTTATCCATTGGATCTCTGAAAGACGAGCTATCCTCAAGAGGAATAGTAGTGTGCTTAACTACCGTGGAGATAGCACCATCCACCTTAGGGACGGAACCCCACAACTCTAGCTGAGAGTCCGGGACCGGGAACAATTTTTTAAAGGCAGACAAAGGAGAAATGGAAGATCCAATTCTATCACATTCTTTCTTAATAATATTTGCCATTTTTTCAGGTACAGGAAAAGTTAGTGGCGCTATCCTATCCTCGTACACTCTGTCTAATTTAGGGATCAAAGGTTCATTAGGCAACCTGGCCTCTAGAACCTCTAGAGTAGACAGAACCTCCTTTAGAAGAAAACATAAGTGTTCAATTTTAAATTTAAAGGCTGGCTCCTCCGCAGCCGGAGGCCTAGAGGTAGCAGACTCCAATACAGAAATTTCACCTTCTGAAGACTCAGAGTGTGACCCATCCTGAGATACCTGAAAAGCAGACAAATCACTGGATGTCCCCTGGACTGAAAAGCTATGTTTAACCTTTCGCTTGCGCTTAGCAGGGCGAGGTAAAGCACTAAAGGCCTCAGACACCGTTGTCTTTAAAGTCTGATGGTAAAAGGCTCCCTCCAGATGGATGATCAGGCGTGCTACGGGAAGCTGCATGAGATAATGGAGATGATTGATGGGAACGCACCTTGCGGGACGGTGAGTCCTCAGAGGTGGACGGCTCAGTCGTACTAAAGGGGTTAACCTTCTTAGACAAAATAACCTTGTTTATGCATATGGAACATAGTTGAGTGGACGGGCACACCAAGGCCTCCTCACAATATAGACAGGTATTACTATTAGGAATAGAGGGAGTACCCTCAAGCATATCAGGATCCTCCATAGCTTGTGCTAACAACAGTAGGATACAAATAAATTAACTTTTTATTTTTCTAAAAAACGGCACCTAAATACCCCCAATGACTGGGGCACTTTTCCCCTCCTAGACCCAGGCACCCAGAGAAGAAGCAACCTCTCCGACAGCTAGCTCAGTCAGGAAAGAGAAAACAAAAGTGGGACCACACCAGGCCATGTGGTGCGCAATGCAGGACTGCCCCTGCCATGAGAAAAAGCGCGCCAATGCTATCAAGCTGAACAGCGTTTAGAGTAAAAGTAAAATACCTGTATGTTCCGTTACTGCATAACAACAGTCTATCTGTCTTCAACAATTTCACATAAGTAAAAATTGAAACGATCTTACCAGAATCCGTGCTGTGGAACAGAAACACAGCCTCTCAAGTGTGACAGACTTGTAGCATCACTCCTGACATGGACTTGAGTGAAGAAGCAGACAGTAAAACTTGTCAACACCGGTTGCTTATGGAGCTGTTAGCAGGCAGTCTGGATGGTTTTGCAGAAAGACTCTCTCTGCATCTCCAGACTCTAACTTTCGTCAATGCTCTCACTGAGAGGCTGACAAGACTACTTAAAACTCCAGTTCCATAGCGAAAGGCATATCCCTCCTGAGGAACAACTCAGAAATCTTCTAACACTTCTCTGCCATCCTCCTGTGACAAAAGGGAAAGAATGACTGGGGGATAGGGGAAGAGGGAGAGGTATTTAAAGGGACAGTCTAGGCCAAAATAAACTTTTATGATTCAAATAGGGCATGCAATTTTAAACAATTTTCCAATTTATTTTAATCACCAATTTTGCTTTGTTCTCTTGGTATTCTTAGTTGAAGGCTTAACCTAGGAGGTTCATATGCTAACTTCTTAGACCTTGAAGGCCACGTCTTTTCAAAATGCATTTTAACAGTTTTTCACCACTAGAGGGTGTTAGTTCATGTGTTTCATATAGATAACACTGTGCTTGTGCACGTGAAGTTATCTGGGAGCAGGCACTGATTGGCTAAACTGCAAGTCTGTCAAAAGAACTGAAATAAAGGAGCAGTTTGCAGAGGCTTAGGTACAAGATAATCACAGAGGTTAAAAGTATATTAATATAACTGTGTTGGTTATGCAAAACTGGGGAATGGGTAATAAAGGGATTATCTATCTTTTAAAAGAATAAAAATTCTGGTGTAGACTGTCCCTTTAAGCCTTTGGCTGGGGTGTCTGCCTCCTCCTGGTGGCCAGGTTCAGTATTTCCCAACTTGTATTAAGAAGGAAATTTAATTTATGCTTACCTGATAAATTAATTTATTTCATTGGTGGTGAGAGTCCAGGAGACCCACCCATTTTTTAGCTAGTTTTATTTTCTATATTTTTTTTCTGGTGGCAGTTTAAGTGTCCACTTCTTTTTTCCTTGCTCTTGTCCTTTCCTACCTTTCTTCTCCTTGCTTTGCTATACGTTAGACTGACTTACTAGTGAGGTGGGTTTTAAAAGGGTCTTGGAATTTTGGGAATCTTTGCCTCCTCCTAGTGGACAGGAGTGGAATTCACCGGAGTAAGGCCTTGTGTACTCTCCCCACTAGGTCAATCCATCCCAAGTATTGCAATAATTTTCAAGTTAGTTGCTTGATCATTTTTCATGTTTCTATTATTTTTTAGTGATTAACTATATGTATTGATATTATTTTACTTGGTTTAACCACGGCAGCCATCTTTGTGTCATGGTGCACAACAAATTTTGGTTATATAGATGTTTCTGGATACCTCAATATCTCAGCTTAGGATGATCGTAACTTCTTGGAACAAAAACTGATGTCTAGAGTAGATTGCAGGGTACATGTACATATGTAAACATTTTGCAATTTTTTGTTCCATAGACTTAGATCAGTATAATGTGCATGCAGAACATTTTGAAGTTTGAGACTTTTTTTTTTCATATGGGGGTGACAAATTGCAATTTTTTAATGTTTCCCCTCATTTTTGGGTTGATTATTTCTGGTGGGGGAATAAATAGGAACCTGATATAATTCCTCTGTAGTAGCATTCTGCTGTAAACATTTTGAGTTTGAGATTCCACTGGTTACAGAGCTAGGGCTAGTAAAAAAGTAGAGAAAAGGCTAACAAATAACAAAAATGAACGGGATTTTACAGTAATTATGTTTATGATTGCCAGGTCTAAAATGTTACTACATTGCATACAGCAACAGTAAAGCATAATCTATCATGTTGGTACAGGCACAAACTGCATTTCCTAGCTGGCCACACGTCTTCTCCAGCGCCAGGTGGAGTAATGTTGTTTCAGAGTAAAACAAGGGCAAGAGGTCCAACTCACCACAAACCCTTACTGGGATACTAGAAGCAAACAGTGTCCAAACAAAGGACAATGGGTAAGAGAGCATTGAGATTAATCTTAGTAGCTGAGCGCTCTTTAATACTTTAATCAGCTGCTACTAAGCAAAGCAACAAATTAGTACTAGAAAATACCTATACGTTTATACGTTTAAATATAATAGAGGAGCATACCTTTGCAAAAGTTTTGCCATCTAGACGAAGACAAATTAATTTAATAAATATCTAATTTATATGGTCTTCCACTGTTTTGGGGGTAATTTGTATTGTATTTGTATTAATTTTGTATTGATAAATTTCTTTCTTTCCGGACCTGGAGAGTCCACAACGTCATTCCAATTACTAGTTGGAATATCACTCCTGGCCAGCAGGAGGCGGCAAAGAGCGCCACAGCAAAGCTGTTAAGTGTCACTCCCCTACCCATAATCCACAGTCATTTGACCAAAGGGAAATGGAAAAAGGAATAACACAAAGGTGTAGAGGTGCCTGAGGTTTATTAAAAAATAACTGTCTAAGGGTGGGGTTGTGGACTCTCCATGTCCGGAAAGAAACATGTATCAGGTAAGCATAAATTGTGTTTTCTTTCCTGAGACATGGAGAGTCTACAACGTCATTCCAATTACTAGTGGGAACCAATACCCAAGCTAAAGGACAAGGAATCAATAGGGAGGGAGAACAAGACAGGCAGACCTAAACAGAAGGCACCACTGCTTGAAGAACCTGTCTCCCAAAAGAGGCAAAAGTATTAAATTTGAGAAATTTGCAAAAAGTATGCAGAGAGGACCAAGTTGCAGCCTTGCAAATCTGTCCCACAGAAGCTTCATTTTTGAAAGTCCAAGAAGAGGAGACAGCCCTAGTCGAATGAGCTGTAATTCTCTGAGGAGGCTGCTGACCATAAGCAAAACGAATAATACTTCTCAACCAGAGGGAAAGAGAAGTAGCAGTACCATTCTGACCCTTATGCTTTCCTGAGAAACAAACAAACAGGTCAAAAGACTGGTCGAAAATACTTAGACTGTAGGTAGAATTTTAGAGCATGCACAACATCCAAGTTGTGCAACAGGCATTCCTTATGAGAAGAAGGATTGGGACAGAGAGAAGGAACAACAATTCCCTAATTAATATTTCTATCCAAAACCACTTTAGGAAGAAACCACAATTTAGTACGAAGAACCGCCCTATCCGCATGAATGATAAGGTACGGTGAATCACACTGCAAAGCCGAGAGTTCCGAAAGTCTGAGCAGAAAAGATAGCAATAAGAAACAAAACCTTCCAAAATAGCAATTAAATATCTATGGAATGCATTGGCTCAAATGGAGCCTGCTGCAAAACTTTAAGAACAAGATTAAGGCTCCAAGAAGGAGCAACAGGTTTAAACACAGGCCTGATTCTGACCAGGGCCTGACAAAAAGCTTGAACATTTGGCACATCTGCCAGATGCTTGTGTAACAAAATAGATAATGCAGAAATCTGACCTTTCAGAGAAAGGACTGACAACCCTTTCTCCAGACCTTCCTGGAGAAAAGACAAAATTCTAGGAATCCTGACCCTACTCCAAGAGTAGCCCTTAGATTCACACCAATAAAGGTATTTACGCCATACCTTATAGTAACTTTTACCAGTAACAGGCTTGCGAGCCTGGATCATGGTTTCAATGACTTACTCAGAAAATCCATGCGTAGACAGAACTAAGCGTTCAATCTCCAAGCAGTCAGCTTCAGAGAAACAAGATTTGGATGGAGGAATGGACCCTGAGGTAGAAGGTCTTTCCTCAGAGGCAACCTCCAAGGTGGCCGAGGTGACATCTTCACTAGGTCTGCATACCAGATCCTGTGAGGCCATGCAGGAGCTATTAAAATTATTGATGCTCTCTCCTGTTTGATACCAGCAATAACTCGTGGAAGGAGCGCAAACAAAGGAAAAAGGTATGCTAGACCGAAATCACAAGGAACCGCCAGAGCATCTATAAGAGCAGCCTGAGGATCTCTTCACCTTGAACCGTACTTTGGAAGCTTGGCATTCTGCTGAGACGCCATCAGATCCAACTCCGGCACCCCCCATTTAAGGGTTAACCTGGAGAACACCTAGTGATGGAGAGCCCACGTCCTGAGATGAAATGTCTGTCTGCTCAGGAAATCAGCTTCCCAGTTGTCTACTGCAGGAATGTGGATGGCAGATAGACAACAATTGTGAGCTTCCGCCCACTAAATAATCCGTGTCACCTCTTTCATGGCTAAAGAACTCAGAGTTCCTCCCTGGTGGTTGATGTAAGCCACTGAGGTGATGTTGTCTGACTGAAACCTGATAAACCGTGATAAGGACAATTGAGGCCAAGCCATCAGAGCATTGTAAATCACTCTCAATTCCAAGATGTTTATGGGGAGAGCAGACTCCTCCCAAGTCCATAGTCCTTGCACCTTTAACGAGTCCCAGACTGCTCCCCAGCTCCTGGCATCCGTGGGCACAATCACCCAAGAAGGTCTCCAGAAGCACGTCTTTTGAGTCTGTTCTTCTTGTCTTGCGGTAGAAAAGACCCTTTTCCACCTGTAATATCAGAAATTATTTCTGCCAGACCAGGTCCAAACAAGGTCTTCCCCTTGTAAGGAAGCGCCAGAAGCTTGGACTTAGAGGTAACATCAGCTGACCAAGATTTTAGCCACAGAAATAAAGGAATTGGCTAGTTTGAGAGCCTTAATCCTATCTTGTATCTCCTCCAACAGAGTCTCTACTAAAATTGATTCAGACAAGGCGTCACACCAATAAGATGCTGCACTTGCTACTGTGGTAATACAAACTGCAGGTTTCTACTGAAGACCTTGATAAACATACATCCTCTTCAAATAAGCTTCCATATTTTTGTCCATGGGATCCTTAAAGGAGCAGCTATCCTTTATAGGGATCGTAGTTCTCTTAGCCAGACTAGAAATAGTTACTTCTACTTTAGGCACTGTGCGCCAAGCATCTTTAATGGAGTCAGCAACAGGAAACATCTTTTTAAATACAGGAGACAGGGAGAAAGGAATCCCTGGCTTCTCCCATTCCTGTGAAATAATCTCTGTCACACGGTCTGGGACAGGAAAAACTTCCACAAAGGAAAGAACATCATAGTATTTATTAAGTTTACTAGACTTCTTAGGGTTGACAAAGACAGAAGTATCGGAGTCGTCCAGAGTAGTCAATACCTCCTTTAACAGTACACAAAGGTGTTCAAGCTTAAATTTGAAATTTACTTCTTCAGTATCAGATAAAGGAATAATACTGTCAAAATCAGAGATTTTACCCTCAGAGGCTACTGACATATCCTCCTCATTAGACTTATGAAGGAGGGCAACCTGCTTAGCCGCTTAATGTTATGCAAACATTATTTAAAATAATAAACCAATCAGGCCCTGTACACCTCAGACAGGCTGAGGTACCTTACCATAACACTTATACACAATTTGGCTGCCAGAAGTCTCTAAAACGATTGTATAGTAGATCAACACTAAAGAAACTGAAATTCAATAACGCTGTTCTGCTCCATGAATATCCGAAAGCAGAGAGAAGTCACATGACCGGCAGAGAGAGGAAACTACGCTCATGCAGTCTGTCAGTTAGCCTGTTCTAGCTAAGCAAGCAAAGAAAACCAACTACCAAATTTTAGGTTTATACATGAATCCCTGGATAAAACATAAGCCACACACATACTAATAAAGTATTTCAACAAAATTAGCCCAAAGAGGAAAAACGTCCCAATAAAGGGAAGATTAACCCCTAGTCTCAACATACATAATGTGCCTGCCCACTGCCAAAGAAAATCCTGTATAAAGGATTTTAAAAATGTCCCCATCTACTGCATATTATATATTTTTATGAAGTGCAAATCTCCAAGACCTAGAAGACAAAAGCACTTATCTGCAGTCTAGCTGTCCGGCAGGAAGACAGCTCACAAGGCGTGAAAGGACACATTCTCCTTACAGAGACCTGTAGAAAAAGAAAGAACAGAGTAACCAACTCTGGCTTTCTGTACCATGGGCAGCAATGTGTTAGGAAACAAAGCAAGGACTACCTCACAGCTTCCTAACTGCTTAAAAGACACAACTACTCTACTGAAGAGATTGACGTGGACTCAGCTAAATCCAAATCCTTGCTTGCAGGGAAAATTACCTAAAAAGGGAATTAATTTCTTCAGACACCAAACTTCAGCTCCTCCATTGACAGAGGCAAAGAGAATGACTTGGAATTATGGGTTGGGGAGTGACACTTAACAGCTTTGCTGTGGTGCTCTTTGCCATCTCCTGCTGGCCAGGAGTGATATTCCCACTAGTAATTGGAATGACATTGTGGACTCTCCATGTCTTAGGAAAGAAATATTCTTTATATAGAAAATGGTGTTGGTCTACACATTGTAAGTTTGTTGTCTTCATTAGTTTATTCTTCGTTCTCTACCATGCATTCTGCATTTGATTGAATATGGGGTAGATGAAAAACTTTATTTTCAAGGGAATAGGATACACAGATTAATAAATGATACTAAGAAAGGATGATTTGCCTGGAGAGGGTATTATTCTGCCAACTCTGTTTTGATCAGTATGCATCATTGCATTTATATTAGCAAAACGTGATATGTTAAAATTCATCAACTTTAAAAATAAATAAAAATGCAGTAAAAAAAAACTTTTATCCGAAAGAGGCGGAGCCTACAGAGATGCACCAAATAAACTCAGATTTTTCGGGTTAAAACAACTAAAACGAAGAGAAAATATACAATTGATGGGAAAGTGGTTGGGAGGCCTTTAAGATCCCAAATCAATCGATTTCCAAGGGGAAAAGCAGAAGCGGAAACAGACCGGCTGGGAGAACCAGAGACATTCTCAGGAAAGTCCGTGGCTGCGGCCTACAGCGGAACTCGCGACCCGTGCCTCCAAAGGCCAGCAACATATCAATAGGTTCGGAGACACCTAGAACTAACTCTTAAGGGGCAGCTAAGGGGTAAAAAACAACAAGCAGTAGTAATCCACTGAAACGGCCCCAGGTGGGAAGGAACCTGCACAGAGACAGTGAGTACTACAAAAGTGACCCCCTTACCAAGCGCAGTATATTTGATGATCAACAACCCCAAATAAGAGCAGTAACATAAATTATTCAATTGAAGTGACCTGATATTGTTACCAGTATCCACTACCTGTATGTCCGCATCACCTACAAGGCCTATATGACCTAGAAGTCATTCTGGGGATATATTGATCATAACCAGAGCTGAATAATCAGGGCCACATGTAATACGCAACACCTATAATAAAAGGGACATTTTCTTTCTTGCACACCTTAATGCCTTACAGCAATTAACAACTAATACAGCAAAACTGAGGCCTAAGGATAGCAGATATCCATTTGGGGTCTATAGCGGAACTATATGATAATTAAAACACTTCAATTTCTCTGAGGATTATTCATGTAGGAGTGAAAGACATCAGATAGGGAATTTAGATACTTCAGGTTCTTTTCATTAAGAGTCGTCATATATAACAACTTTCAGTCTTGCTAACTTGACTGCGCAACCACAGGGGCGTTGTCGAGACACGATTAGTAGACTCATACACGGCTCTAAAGGTCTCGAGACATAAGAACCAAAATTCCCTATACAATAACTCACAATGATGACCTGTATCGCTACAGGCCAGAAACATAACCAATGCTAAAGCAATAACTGTCAACCTGGGGCGACTGGGACCAGATGTAATCTGATAGGAATTCTAAAAATGTTACATAGGAGATGAAATAACATAATTGTGACCCTTCATTATAATAATACAGCTGCTTGATAAAGAGAGCATTATAAAAGAGCGAAAGAAACTTACTATCTCTAATCTGAAAAGAATCAACAGATCTAGACAAGATGAAAAACAGAAATCAGTCCATGAGGGAGTGTCTCTCCAAATCACAGCTGAAAATAAAAGCAGTGGATAAAGCTAATAGCTCGCCGAAACAAAACACCCCAGCAGAAACTTCAGATGAGGAGATCGGACAACATGGAACAATCCCAAATAACGAGCTGCTGACTCAGATAAAGACTTTCTTCCACGAAGAACTAAAAACAGCCCTATATGATCTCAAGCAGGATATTAGAGAGATTGGAGGGAGAACAACAGAGATTGAAAATAAATTGGAAGATATCTCAGAAGAAATTCCTCAAATTCAACACACCCTACTAGATCACTCCATTTACATTAAGAAACTTGAAAATCAAGTAGAGGATTTGGAAAACAGATTGAGATGCTCCAATCTCCAAATCAGGAATCTTCCGGAAGATTATAAAAATCTACAAGCAGACGTAACTGAAATTTTTCACCAGCTTCTACCAGACACAGAACCCACCATGTTATTAATGGACAGGGTCCACAAAGCTTTGACCAAACCCTCCCAATCCAAGACAAGAGATATAATAGTCAAGCTACACTACTTCCACATCAAAGAAATGATCCTTCAAGCAACTAGGCAAACTCGTACAATTATTTATAAAGGGCACAATATTCAGATTTTTACAGATTTATCCCCGGTGACATTGCGAAGACGCAGGGAGATGAGACCAATAGTGACAGCTCTCATAAGAGAAAAGTTAAATTACAGATGGAACTTCCTGTTCAAACTGATCTTCACACACAAGAACACTTCATATACCTGCTCCACAGTGGATGAAGGACTAATGCTACTCTCCAAGTTGGAAATCCCAGTGGAAGATGGAGATTCACATGGGTCACAAAGACCTATGAGAAAACTGATACAGAAGGAATGCTCTGTAGTAAACAAGAATGGAAAATCCAAAAAAGCTAAACCAAGCTCTACCAGAGAGGAAGATGACAATAGCTCCAATGCAGAGGCGCCACCAGTGCCGTGACTTTATGTTCACCGAAGGATAGGAGTCCCGATATAAGAAGATGAGGGCTAACATAGGAACTGTCACACAGGTCGTATGAATATTAATAAAAAGTGGACTAAAGGTTTTATTACCTGAACTTTTACTTTCACAAAAAGGAGGGGGACTTCGCTCCCCACTAAACTGTGAGAGACTAAGATCCACCCAAACCCCCTCCTCATTCTTTCTTGTCTCCTCTCTCACTCTCTATTTCCCACTATCGTCTTATCTTTTCTATCTCTTTCTCAGGATTGTTGGTATCTCTCCTGTGGTGTCTTACCTCCATGGGATAGGACTACAGAGGAGTCATCAGAATTTCCAGAGTTGACTTAAATTGATATTACTATTCATTGTTACTGATGCGTATAGACGCATCAAGTTCTAAGTTTTTATTATGTTATTTTATATGGTTATTTACAGTCTCAAATGTTAACAAAATGCTGGTTGACAGGACAGCTCCCATTGGGGTCATCCCCCACAGACAAATTAGATGCCACTACACTAGACACACAGAAGTAATGATAAGAACCCGAAACAGTGCATTTGGGAGTTGTGAGAGATTGCCCAACCCAGAAGTAGGTGGAGTGCAATTACTTAAAAGGTTACACCCATGGGTCTACACAAGCATGCGCCTAGAGAAGAGTCATGCATATTAGATTAATATCACATAATGTAAGGGGCTTAACTCCAACATAAAAAGGAAAAAGGCAATTATAGACTACAAATCCCAAAAGGCCCAAATAATAATGCTCCAGGAGACACATTTTGTTTCAGACTCCACACCCAAATATTGGGATAAGAGCTATCCATTACAATATCACACACTTAATAGCAAGAAAAATTGTGGGGTGTCCATTCTCCTACACACCTCCCTTAATTTTAAGGAGGAAGAAATACTTAAAGACAAAGAGGGGAGATTCTTAATTGTAAAAGGGTTAATCCACAATGTTCCTGTTATTTTGATGAATGTTTATGCACCCAATGAAAATCAAGGGCCATTCATTACTAAATTAAGTAGACAATTATCGAGCTGGAAAAGATGCAAGATCACAAGGTTACTATCAAAGCGCCAACAAAAATGAGGCAGGGTCTATAACTCTAATATTATGCTAAAATAAATTTATTAAAATACATGTACATTCAAAGTGTTATCAAATAACAAAAACAATATTAAAAAGGTTAATTTTATAGCCCTAATTGTTCTTTTCCAAGAACTATACTAGATATGCAGATATCATTGATTTACTTGTAAATAACAATGATTCACAGTTAGTTTTTAACAATTCCTAAAATACTTAAAATTCCCTCATGGATCCATGTTAACAGTCTAAAATATTGAAATATGTTCGTGGTTGACCAATGTGAATATTATTGATCTGATAATGTCCTGAGTGTAAAACTGTTAGTGTTAGTTTTACTCAGATATTTTCTTGTTCAGATATTGCTCACAGTGTGTTTGCGATCGTAAGCAGATCTCTCCCTGCTGGTAAGAGTATTTTCAATCTTTAGATTTACATTTGGCAGTCTGCCCTATTGTTATTTCTGTTTTTACAGAGGGACCGTTCTGCATAGAATTGCCCACTACAGCAGGGAGAGATCTGCTTACGATCGCAAACACACTGAAGACCGACACTCACACTGAATAGGATTATTAGTTCATTCACTGGCCCTGGGAACACATATTCATCGGGGAATTTAATCATCCACTGAAAAAACTTTGGACATTAATTGTATAGAAGATGTATTAGAGGAGTTTTTTAGACGTTATTACATTCACTTTATTTTACTCGCAGCACGATCAGAAGCACATTTATAATGGCACTGTGTATGCTGATTTAAATATCCCAAGTTTACCGGGAGTCACTAACCACAAAATATCTGTTAAACACAAGAGTATTCATTTTACGAATTTGTATCTAGAGTCTAAAAGTGCACTATTAGTTGTTAAACTTGTTTATTTGGTTTAAACACACTTGAATTGTAAGTTTGCTTTAAGCACCATCACATTTGCTTTCAACATATGTCACAGCGTTTGTATTTTAAGTAATTTGTTTTATTCACGAAGTTTAATGTACTAGGTTTTGTTCACTAAATTTTGTGTAATTATATAACCCGAAAAGGTACCGACACCATCACCTGTAACCTATTGTTTATATCAGTTGAAATTTTGCACCAAAAAGGCCCACGATTATATTTAACCTAGTTCCAATTATTTGCAAACCCTGAAGCAAAATATCATCACGTTACTTTGTTATTCACTCAATATTATGAGCGTGAAAACGCACACTTACAGCAATCAACCTGCATAGTATAAAGATCCGAGTAAGAGCCTAAATTGCAGATTGCACTGAAAGGTCCCAGAAAATTAGGGAGTTCAAACTATTGTTTTGAGCCTCTGATGTGAGCAATATCTGAACAAGAAAATATCTGAGTAAAACTAACACTAACAGTTTTACACTCAGGACATTATCAGATCAATAATATTCACATTGGTCAACCACGAACATATTTCAATATTTTAGACTGTTAACATGGATCCATGAGGGAATTTTAAGTATTTTAGGAATTGTTAAAAACTAACTGTGAATCATTGTTATTTACAAGTAAATCGATGATATCTGCATATCTAGTATAGTTCTTGGAAAAGAACAATTAGGGTTATAAAATTAACCTTTTTAATATTGTTTTTGTTATTTGATAACACTTTGAATGTACATGTATTTTAATAAATTTATTTTAGCATAATATTAGAGTTATAGACCCTGCCTCATTTTTGTTGGCGCTTTGATAGTAACCTTGTAATATTGTAATTGTATTGACCACTAGGGGTCAATTTATGTTAGCTAAGGGTCATCCCATACAGGCGCTAGGTGTTATATATATTTTGATATTAAAGATGCAAGATCATTATAGGTGGGGACTTCAATATGACTCTAAATGACGACTTAGATAGAACTTTACAAATCCCCTGCAAAAAGAGAAGAACAACCACAGCCCAGAAACTTCTGAAATATTTTCTTTTAGATTTTAATTTAATAGACAGCTGGAGAGCATTCAATAAGGGAGTTAAAGATTATACTTATTATTCTGCAGTTCATGGTACTCACTCCAGAATAGACTTAATACTAATTAGACAGATCCTCTTACCATTGATAAAATCAGCATCCATTCATAATTGCTCGTGGTGAGACCATGACATGATGATAATAGAGCTTGAGGGGATGATCAACCCACATAGAGTTAGATCCTGGTCTCTACATCCGAGCCTGCTCCAAAATGACATACTAAAACAGAAAGTACAAAAACACATTAAAGACTTTATAGCTATAAATGAAGGGTCCACGACTAACCCAAACTTTGTTTTGAGTGCATTCAAGCCTTTGTAAGAGGGCTACTGATTGAGGAGTTAAGTAGATCCAAGAAAACTCATAATTCCACACTAGAAAAACAGAATAGAAATTGCTACTTTAAGAGATCAGATTTTGCAAAATAAACTATTAAAATTACTCAATAATAAAAAAAACAAGGAATTAAATCAGCTCCTAGACAGAGAGGCGATCCACTCGATCAAAGCAATAGACACCAGATACTATATTTATGGGAACAAGCCAGATAGAATGTTGGCAAATAAATTAAAAGAAATGACTAGGGCTTCCACTATTCCACAAATACAAATATCTACTGGTCAAGTCACTAATGATCCCCTTCAAATAGCCAATAAATTTGCCAAATTCTATAATAAACTCTATAACTTACCCACCACTAAACAAGGGGTCAACAAGAGAATTGAGCTAGATAGATTTCTAGAAAATAGTAAGCTAAAAACGGTTACAGAGGAAGAACTGGAATCCCTGAATTCCCCCATCACGATGCAAGAGGTCATACTAGCTATAAAGGAATTAAAAATGAATAAAGTGCCAGGCCCCGATGGGTTTCTAGGCTCCTTTTATAAGGACCTACAATTATCGGTTGCACCCCAACTGGTCAAATTATATAATAACGTCCTACAGGGTGTAGATATTCCCCCAGATCTTTTGACTGTTAGGGTGATGGTCCTCCCGAAGCCAGGCAAGAACAAACAATATTGTCAACATTACCATCCAATATCAATAATCAGGGCCTGAAATTATTCACTAAAATTCTTGCGAATCGATTGGCTTTGCCTATCAGAAAATTGATAGACACAGACCAAGTAGGCTTCATCTCACAGAGAGAAGCTCCAGATAACACACATAAAATGATTAACCTGGTCAATTTTGCGGCGGTTAAGAAAGTGCCTTCTCTGTTTCTGGCTCTAGACACAGAGAAGGCATTTGATAGGGTCGATTGGGAATTTTTGCATGCAGTAATTCACAAGATAGGAATTTGGGGACCCTTTAGTAATGCCCTAAAAAAGATATATTCATGCCCTGACGTGTTTATCAGACTTTCAGGGCACCAATCGACGCAAATCCAAATCCGAAATGGCACTAGGTAGGGATTCCCTCTGTCCCCCTGCTCTTTGTGATGTGCATTGAGCCATTAGCAGTGAAAATAAGAGATAACCCAGACATTGCAGGAATAGGGGTGGGAGATAAAGAATATAAAATATCCCTCTTTGCAGATGATACCATCCTCGCAGTCGCGAAGCCACTACTTTCTCTACCAATAGTATACTCTATTGTCAGGGTATAAAGGTAACAAAAGCAAATGCGAAGCCCTTAGTATCCAACTTCCAAAACCAACAAAGAAATTATTGGAGCTAAACTTTGCATTCAAATGGGTTAAGTCATTTCTTAAATATTTGGGAGTTAATCTCACAAATTATGTCAACACAGGAAAATTATGTCCCCATGTTTTCACAGATTAAAGAGCTACTACTTAAATAGGCCAAATATAATATATCACTCTATGGGAGGGTTATATCCATTAAAATGACAATACTGCCTAGACTCCAAATACCTATTTAGAACACTTCCGATAACAATACCAATAGCAGAGCTACATGCGATACAAACAGAAATCTTAAAATATATTTGGCAGGGGAAAAGAGCTAGGATAAACAAACATAATTTAATTAGACATAAGAGGAGTGGAGGGATCGGATTACCGAATCTAATTTCATATTACTATGCAGCCAGACTTGCTCAGACCATACAATGGTATAAATTGGACCAAGCACCTCAGTGGGTTCAACTAGAAAAATATATCTTGGGGGTGGGAAGATTAGACAATATTCTCTGGGCGACTAAACAAAATAGGCCATGGCATATTAAAGAATACATTTCGATCAGGCGTACCACCTTTATTTGGGATAAATTTATTAGGACATATCCCCTAATTAGTGTAAGGTCGCGACTGACCCCATTTGCCCCAATTAACGCATTAATCAGCCCACACACATTAAAAAGAAATGGGAGAATGGCCTTTACTGAATTGCAGATGCGCTCATAAATAATAACATAATGACCTTTATCCAATATGCGGAATTAGGTACTCCTGAGCAGAATGAGTGGTTCCATTACTTACAACTTAAATCGGGAGTATGAGAAAAGAACATTTATGCTTACCTGATAAATTTGTTTCTTTTTAGACACGATAAGTCCACGGATCATCATCCTTATTTGTGGGAAATACACCTCCTGGTCAGCAGGAGGAGGCAAAGAGCACAACAGCAGAGCTGTTAAATAGCTCCTCCCTTCCCTCCCACTCCAGTCATTCGACCAAAATTAGGAAGAGAAAGGAAAAGCCAAGGTGCAGAGGTGTCTGAAGCTTACAAAAATTAACAACCTGTCTTAAAAGAACAGGGCGGGCCGTGGACTCATCGTGTCTAAAAAAATATAATTTATGCTTACCTGATAAATTTATTTCTCTTGTGGTGTATCCAGTCCACGGATCATCCATTACTTGTGGGATATTCTCCTTCCCAACAGGAAGCTGCAAGAGGATCACCCACAGCAGAGCTGTCTATATAGCTCCTCCCCTAACTGCCACTACCAGTCATTCGACCGAAGACAAGCAAGAGAAAGGAGAAACCATAGGGTGCGGTGGTGACTGTAGTTTAAAAATAAAAAACACCTGCCTTAAAATGACAGGGCGGGCCGTGGACTGGATACACCACAAGAGAAATAAATTTATCAGGTAAGCATAAATTATGTTTTCTCTTGTAAGGTGTATCCAGTCCACAGATCATCCATTACTTGTGGGATACCAATACCAAAGCTATAGGACACGGATGAAGGGAGGGACAAGGCAGGCGCTTAAACGGAAGGCACCACTGCCTGCAAGACCTTTCTCCCAAAAATAGCCTCCGAAGAAGCAAAAGTATCAAATTTATAGAACTTTGAAAAAGTATGAAGCGAAGACCAAGTCGCCGCCTTACAAATCTGTTCAACAGAAGCCTCATTTTTAAAAGCCCATGTGGAAGCTACCGCTCTAGTAGAATGAGCTGTAATCCTTTCAGGAGGCTGCTGGCCAGCAGTCTCATAAGCTAAGCGTATTATACTCCTTAGCCAAAAAGAAAGAGAGGTTGCCAAAGCCTTTTGGCCTCTCCTCTGTCCAGAGTAGACAACAAACAATGCAGATGTTTGACGAAAATCTTTAGTAGCTTGTAAATAAAACTTTAAAGCACGAACCACGTCAAGATTGTGTAAAAGACATTCCTTCTTTGAAGAAGGATTAGGACACAGTGACGGTACAACAATCTCCTGATTGATATTTTTATTAGATACAACCATAGGTAAAAAAACAGGTTTGGTACGTAACACTACCTTATCTGCATGAAAAATGAGATAAGGGGAATCACATTGTAAAGGAGATAACTCCAAAACTCTTCGAGCCGAGGAGATAGCTACTAAAAACAGAACCTTCCAGGATAAGAGCTTAATATCTATGGAATGCAAAGGTTCAAACGGAACCCCTTGAAGAACCTTAAGAACTAAATTTAAACTCCAAGGCGGAGCAACAGGTTTAAACACAGGCTTGATTCTGACTAAAACCTGACAAAACACCTGCACGTCTGGAACCTCAGCCAGACGTTTGTGCAAAAGAATAGACAGAGCAGAAATCTGTCCTTTTAAGGAACTAGATGACAAACCCTTCTCCAATCCTTCTGGGAGAAAAGATAATATCCTAGGAATCCTGACCTTACTCCATGAGTAACCCTTGGATTCACACCAATGAAGATATTTACACCATATCTTATGATAGATTTTCCTGGTGACAGGCTTTCGCGCCTGTATTAAGGCATCAATGACCGACTCAGAGAAACCACGCTTTGATAAAATCAAGCGTTCAATCTCCAAGCAGTCAGCCGCAGAGAAATTAGATTTGGATGGTTGAAAGGACCCTGAAGGAGAAGGTCCTGCCTCAGAGGCAGAGTCCATGGTGGAAAGGATGACATGTCCACCAGATCTGCATACCAAGTCCTGCGTGGCCACGCAGGTGCTATCAAAATTACTGATGTTCTCTCCTGTTTGATCTTGGCAATCAGACGAGGGAGCAGAGGAAACGGTGGAAACACATAAGCCAGGTTGAAGGACCAAGGCGCTGCTAGAGCATCTATCAGCGCTGCCTTGGGATCCCTGGACCTGGATCCGTAACAAGGAAGCTTGGCGTTCTGGCGAGATGCCATGAGATCCAGTTCTGGTTTGCCCCAACGTTGAATCAACTGTGCAAACACCTCCGGATGGAGCTCCCACTCCCCCGGATGAAAAGTCTGACGACTTAGAAAATCTGCCTCCCAGTTCTCTACTCCTGGGATATGGATAGCTGATAGATGGCAAGAGTGAATCTCTGCCCATTGAATTATCTTTGAAACCTCCAACATCGCTAGGGAGCTCCTTGTTCCCCCTTGATGGTTGATATAAGCTACAGTCGTGATGTTGTCCGACTGAAATCTGATGAACCTCACTGCCGCTAGCTGAGGCCAAGCCTGAAGAGCATTGAATATCGCTCTTAGTTCCAGAATGTTTATTGGAAGGAGTGCCTCCTCCTGAGTCCACGACCCCTGAGCCTTCAGAGAGTTCCAGACTGCACCCCAGCCCAGAAGGCTGGCATCTGTTGTTACTATTGTCCAATCTGGCCTGCGGAAGGTCATACCTTTGGACAGATGGACCTGAGATAGCCACCAGAGAAGAGAATCCCTGGTCTCTTGATCCAGATTTAGTAGAGGGGACAAATCTGTGTAATCCCCATTCCACTGACTTAGCATGCAGAGTTGCAGTGGTCTGAGATGTAGGCGGGCAAATGGAACTATGTCCATTGCAGCTACCATTAAGCTGATTACTTCCATACACTGAGCCACCGAAGGGCGAGAAGTATAATAAAGAACACGGCAGGAATTTAGAAGTTTTGACAACCTGTCCTCTGTCAGGTAAATCCTCATTTCTACAGAATCTATCAGAGTTCCCAGGAAGGAAACTCTTGTGAGAGGGGAGAGAGAACTCTTCTTTTCGTTCAATTTCCACCCATGAGACCTCAGGAATGCCAGAACAATGTCCGTATGGGACTTGGCAATTTGGAAATTCGACACCTGTATCAGAATGTCGTCTAAGTAAGGGGCTACTGCTATGCCCCGCAGCCTTAGGACTGCCAGAAGTGTCCCCAGAACCTTCATAAAGATTCTTGGTGCCGTAGCTAACCCAAAGGGAAGAGCCACAAACTGGTAATTCCTGTCTAGGAAGGCGAACCTGAGAAACCGATGATGATCTTTGTGTATCGGAATGTGAAGATAAGCATCCTTTAAGTCCACGGTAGTAATGTATTGACCCTCCTGGATCATAGGTAGGATGGTTCGAAAGATGGGACCCTGAGAAATTTGTTTAGGATCTTGAGATCTAAGATTGGTCTGAAGGTTCCCTCTTTCTTGGGAACCACAAAGAGATTTGAATAGAAGCCTTGCCCCTGTTCCTCCTTTGGAACTGGGTGGATCACTCCCATAACTAGGAGGTCTTGAACACAATGTAAGAATGCCTCTCTCTTTATCTGGTCTGCAGATAATTGTGAGAGGTGAAATTTTCCTTTTGGGGAAGAAGCTTTGAAGTCCAAAAGATATCCCTGGGACATAATTTCCAATGCCCAGGGATCCTGGACATCTCTTGCCCAAGCCTGGGCGAAGAGAGAAAGTCTGCCCCCTACTAGATCCGTTACCGGATCGGGGGCTGATCTTTCATGCTGTCTTAGAGGCAGCAGCAGGCTTCTTGGCCTGCTAACCTTTGTTCCAGGCCTGGTTAGGTCTCCAGACCGGCTTGGACTGGGCAAAATTTCCCTCTTGTTTTGCATTAGAGGGAGTTGATGCCGCGCTCGTCTTAAAGTTTCGAAAGGCACGAAAATTAGTTTGTTTGGTCCTTAATTTATTAGACCTATCCTGAGGAGGGGCATGACCTTTTCCTCCAGTAATATCAGAAATGATCTCCTTCAGTCCAGGCCCGAATAGGGTCTGCCCCTTGAAGGGAATGTTGAGAAGCTTAGACTTTGAAGTAACGTCAGCTGACCAGGATTAAAGCCATAGCGCCCTACGCGCCTGTATAGCAAAACCTGAGTTCTTAGCCGTTAGTTTGGTTAAATGAACAACGGCGTCAGAAACAAATGAATTGGCTAGCTTAAGCACTTTAAGCTTGTCAAGTATATCATCCAATGGAGTTTCTACCTGTAAGGCCTCTTCCAGAGACTCAAACCAGAAGGCCGCAGCAGCAGTGACCGGGGCAATGCATGCAAGAGGCTGGAGAATAAAACCTTGTTGAATAAACATTTTCTTAAGGTAACCCTCTAACTTTTTATCCATTAGATCTAGGAAAGCACAACTGTCCTCGACGGGAATAGTTGTACCCTTAGCTAGGGTAGAAACTGCTCCCTCCACCTTAGGGACCGTTTACCATAAGTCCCATGTAGCGGCATCTATTGGAAACATTTTCTTAAAAATAGGAGGGGGAGAGAACGGTACACCTGGTCTATCCTATTCCTTAGTAATAATTTCTGAAAACCTTTTAGGTATTGGAAAAACATCAGTGTAAACAGGCACTGTATAGTATTTATCCAATCTACACAATTTCTTTGGCACTATAATGGTGTCACAGTCATCCAGAGTAGCTAAAACCTCCCTGAGCAACACGCGGAGGTGTTCAAGCTTAAATTAAAATGTAGACATATCAGAATCAGGTTGAAGCATCTTCCCTAAGTCAGAAAAATCACCCACAGAAAGAAGCTCTCCTGCCTCAGCTTCTGCATACTGTGAGGGGATATAAGACATAGCTACTAAAGCGTCAGAGAGCTCTGTATTTTTTCTAGTCCCAGAGCTGTCTCGTTTTCCTTGTAACCCTGGTAGTTTGGATAATACCGCTGTAAGGGTATGATCCATAACTGCCGCCATGTCTTGTAAAGTAAACGCCATGGGCGCGCTAGATGTACTTGGGGCCACTTGAGCGGGAGTCCCTTGAGCGGGAGTCAAAGGTTCTGACACGTGGGGCGAGTTAGTCGGCATAACTTCCCCCTTGTCAATTTCCTCTGGTGATAAATCTTTTAAAGACAGAATATGATCTTTATAACTTAAAGTAAAATCAGTACATTTGGTACACATTCTAAGAGGGTGTTCCACAATGGCTTCTAAACATAATGAACAAGGAGTTTCTTCTATGTCAGACATGTTTAAACAGACTAGCAATGAGACCAGCAAGCTTGGAAAACACTTTGATAAATGTAAACAAGCAAAAAATAAAAACGGTACTGTGCCTTTAAGAGAAACAAATTTTGTCAGAAATTGAAAAACAGTGATAAAAAGCAGTAAATCTTATGACATTTTTACAGTGTGTATAATAGACTAACAGAGCATTGCACCCACTTGCAAATGGATGATTTACCCCTTAGTTTCAAAACTGGATAAAAAAAAACAATATAAACATTTTTCAACAGTCACAACAAACTGCCACAGGTCTGCTGTGGCCCTACCTGCCCATACAATGACTTTTGAAGGCACAAAAACCCTTTGTAGAGGTCCTAAGTGTTCAGGGGACTCCTTCAGGGAAGCTGGAAGTCTCAAGCTGCAAAAACTACTGCACGATTTAGGCCTGAAATTAGGCTCCTCCCAACCTGTACTCACAGTGAGAGGGCCATAAAAAACTATCCCTAGGCAAAATCTAGCCAGCCATGTGGAAAAAACTGGGCCCCAATAAAGTTTTATCACCAGTATGTAGAAAAAAACGTTTAAACACTTCCAGCAAACGTTATCTTATTTTCAGTAATGTGAGAAAGTAATAAGAATATTACCTTTTATAGCAAGCATGATACTAGTCGTTATTAAATCACTGTAATCAGGCTTACCTTAAATAAATCCGGTATTAACAGCATTTTCTAGCATAT
Source organism: Bombina bombina (assembly GCF_027579735.1). NCBI lineage: Eukaryota > Metazoa > Chordata > Amphibia > Anura > Bombinatoridae > Bombina > Bombina bombina. Next base: position 835,332,658 of record NC_069503.1, on the reverse strand, counting down.
TCATTTCTCTAGAAAAATTTAAACTGCACATACCTCATAGCAGGAGACCCTGCACACCATTCCCCCAGCTGAAGTTACCTCATCTCTTCAGTTATGTGTGAGAACAGCAATGGATCTTAGTTACAACCTACTAAGATCATCAAAAACCACAGGCAGACTCTTCTTCAACTTTCTGCCTGAGGCTAAAACAGTACAACTCCGGTACCATTTAAAAAATAAACTTTTGATTGAAGATAAACTACATAAATACCACATCTCTCTAGCTACTTCCTATCTTGTCGAGAGCTGCAAGAGAATGACTGGTAGTGGCAGTTAGGGGAGGAGCTATATAGACAGCTCTGCTGTGGGTGATCCTCTTGCAGCTTCCTGTTGGGAAGGAGAATATCCCACAAGTAATGGATGATCCGTGGACTGGATACACTTTACAAGAGAAAGAAACAAATTTGTCAGGTAAGAATAAATTCTCTTTTCTTTTTAAAGACACGATGAGTCCATGGATCATCATCCTTACTTGTGGGAAACAATACTAAAGTTAGAGTACACGAATGATAAGGAAGGGACAAGACAGGGAACCTAAACGGAAGGCACCACTGTTTGAAGAACCTTTCTCCCAAAAGCAGCCTCAGCCGAGGCAAAAGTATCAAATTTGTAAAATTTTGAAAAAGTATGGAGAGAAGACCAAGTTGCAGCCTTGAAAATCTGTTCTACAGAAGCTTCATTTTTGAATGCCCATGAGAAAGCAACAGCCGTAGTGGAATGAGTCGTAACTCTTTTAGGAGGCTGCTGTCGAGCAGTCTCATATGCAAAGCGGATGATACTCTTCAACCAAAAAGAAAGATAGAGGTAGCTGTAGCTTTCTGACCCTTACATTTTCCAGAGAAAATTACAAACAGAGAAGAAGACTGACGAAAGTCTTTAGTTGCTTGTAAGTAAAACTTTAAAGCACGGACTTCGTCCAAATTGTGCAGAAGACGTTCCTTCTGAGAAGAAGGATTAGGACACAAGGAAGGAACAACAATCTCCTGATTAATGTTCCTGTCTGAAACAACCTTAGGAAGGAACCCTAGTTTAGTACGTAAAACTACCTTATCCGAATGGAAAATAAGGTAAGGCTAATTGTATTGCAAAGCCGAAAGCTCTGATACTCTTCGAGCTGAAGAAATAGCAACAAGAAATAAAACTTTCCAAGATAACAACTTAATATCTAAGGAATGCATAGGCTCAAACGGAGCCCCTTGAAGAACTTTAAGAACTAAATTTAGACTCCATGGAGGAGTAACTGGTTTGAACACAGGCCTGATCCTAACCAACGCCTGACAAAACGATTGAACATCTGGGACATCTGCCAGAAGTTTGTGCAACAAAATGGATAAGGCAGAGATCTGACCCTTTAGGGAACTTGTCGATAAACCCTTCTCCAAACCTTCTTGAAGAAAAGACAAAATTCTGGGAATCCTCCATGAGTAGCCCTTGGATTCACACCAATAAAGATATTTACGCCTTATCTTATGGTAATTTTTTCTAGTTACAGGCTTACGCGCCTGAATCAAGGTCTCTATGACCGAATCAGAAAAACCCAGCTTGGAAAGGATTAAGCGTTCAATCTCCAAGCACTCAGCTTCAGAGAAACTAGATTTGGGTGAAGGAAGGGTCCTTGAATGAGAAGATCCTTCCTCAATGGAAGTCTCCAAGGTTGCAGGGATGACATGTCCACCAGATCGGCATACCAAATCCTGCGAGGCCACACAAGATCAATGAGGATTACTGATGCCTTCGCCTGTTTGATTCGAGCAATGACCCGAGGAAGAAGAGCAAACAGGGGAAATAGATATGCTAGGCTGAAGGACCATGGAACTGCCAGAGCATCTATCAGCTCCGCCTGGGGATCCCTGTACCTCGACCCGTATCTCGGGAACTGTGCATTCTGACCAGATGCCATGAGATCTAACTCCGGCCGACCCCATTTGAGAATCGGGTTGGAGAAAACTTCCAGATGGAGTTCCCACTCTCCCGGATGAAAAGTCTGTCTGCTCAGAAAGTCCGCCTCCCAGTTGTCCATCCCTGGGATGTGGATCGCTGACAGATGGCAAGAATGGGCTTCCACCCACTGGATTATCTTGGCTACCTTGGTCATCGCTAAGGAACTCCTCGTTCCTCCCTGATGATTGATGTAAGCCACTGTCGTTATGTTGTCCGACTGGAATCTTATGAACTGAGCCAAAGCAAACTGAGGCCAGGCCAGAAGAACATTGAAGATCACTCTTAGCTCCAGGATGTTTATAGGAAGAACAGACTCTGCCTGAGTTCATACTCCCTGAGCCTTTAGGGAACCCCAGACAGCTCCCAATCCTAAAAGGCTGGCGTCTGTTGTCACAATCACCCAGGAAGGTCTGCGAAAGCAGGATCCCTGGGATAGATAATCCAGAGACAACCACCAGAAGAGAGTTCCTCGTCTCCTGTTCCAGGGTTATTCGAGGAGACAAATCTGCTTAATCTCCATTCCACTGCCAGAGCATGTTTAACTGCAGAGGTCTGAGGTAAAACCGAGCAAACGGTATGATGTCCATTGCCGCCACCATCAGTCCGATTATTTCCATGCACTGAGCCACTGACGGCCGAGAATTGGACTGAAGGGCTCGACAGGTATCTAGAATCTTCGATTTTCTGACCTCTGTCAGAAAAATCCTCAAAGACATAGAATCAATTAGAGTTCCCAAGAAAGTCACCCTTGTCTTTGGGAGTAAGATTTACCTTCCACCCGTGAGTTCTCAGGAAGGATAGCACAATGTCGGTATGGGACCTTGCCTGTTGAAATGATGGTGCCTGGATTAGAATATCATCCAGATAAGGCGCCACCGCAATGCCCCGCGGTCTTAGAACCGCCAGCAGAGACCCCAGAACCTTTGTGAAAATTCTGGGTGCCGTGGCCAGCCCGAAAGGAAGAGCCACAAACTGAAAGTGTTTGTCCAGAAAGGCAAACATTAGGAACTTGTGATGATCTCTGTGTATAGGAACATGTAGATATGCATCCTTTAAGTCCACTGTCATCATAAATTGACCCTCCTAGATCAATGGAAGAATGATACGAATAATTTCCATCTTGAAAGATGGAACTCTGAGAAACTTGTTCAGATTCTTGAGGTCTAAGATAGGTCTGAAAATTCCCTCCTTCTTGGGAACTACAAACAGATTTGAATAAAAACCCTGCCCGTGTTTCTGTACAGGAATGGGAATAATCACTCCCAGGGAGGAGAGGTCTCTTACACAATGTAAGAACGCCTCTCTTTTTATCTGGTTTGCAGATAATCTTGAAAGAAGAAATCTTCCTCGGGGAGGAGAATTTTTGAACTCCAGTTTGTATCCCTGGGACACTATTTCTATAGCCCAGGGATCCTGAATGTCTCGCACCCAAGCCTGAATGAAGAAAAAGTCTGCCCCCTACCAGATCCGGTCCCGGATTGGGGGCATGCCCTTCATGCTGTTTTGGAGTCAGCAGCAGGCTTCTTGGACTGTTTACCCTTGTTCCAAGGCTGGTTGGGTCTCCAAGTAGGCTTAGATTGCGAATAGTTTCCTTCCTGTTTAGAGGAGGAAGAGAAAGAATTTCACTTGAAATTACGAAAGGAATGAAAATTACTTTGTTGTCCTTTTTGTTTACTTCTCTTATCCTGAGGAAGGAGATGACCCTTACCTCCCGTGATGTCAGAGATAATTTCCTTCAGGCCAGGTCCAAACAAAGTCTTTCCTTCGTAAGGAATAGCTAGAAGCTTAGACTTGGATGACACGTCCACAGACCAAGGTTTTAACCATAAAGCTCTGTGGGCTAGGATAGAGAACTCTTAGCTGCCAATTTAGTAATTTGCAGAGAAGCATCCGTAATAAAAGCATTGGCTAATTTCAGAGCTTTAATCCTATCTTGGATCTCCTCCAAAGAAGTCTCAGACTTAAGAGACTCGGACAGAGCATCAAACCAATAAGCTGCCGCACTAGTGATAGTAGCAATGCACGCAGCCGGCTGGAATAGCAGGCCCTGGTGAACATAAATCTTTTTAAGTAGACCCTCTAACTTCCTGTCCATGGGGTCTTTAAATGCACAACTATCCTCAATAGGAATAGTAGTTTGCTTGGCTAAAGTGGAGATAGCCCCTTCTACTTTAGGAACCGATTGCCAAGCTTCCTTGACAGAGTCAGCTATAGGAAACATCTTTTTGAAAATAGGAGACGGAGAGAAGGGAATACCTGGTCTCTCCCATTCCTTAGAAACAATCTCCGAAGCTCGCTTAGGAACTGGAAAAACATCTGAGTAAGTAGGAACTTCAAAATATCTGTCCAATTTACATGCCTTCACAGGAGCGACTACTACTGCGGAATCACAGTCGTCTAAGGTAACCAACACCTCCCTGAGTAACAGACGGAGGTGTTCTAGTTTAAATCTGAAAGAGACAACCTCTGAATCAGTCAAAGGTAATGAACTCACTGAATCTGAAATGTCGCCTTCTGATAGAACCTCTATACCCTCCATCTCAGTTCCCTGGGTGGGTACCTCTGAGACTGCCACCATGGCATCAGAAACCTCACTGATAACATGGTTGTCTTTCCTCTTGCACTTGCCTTGAAGCATAGGAAAAGCAGACAACGCATCAGAAATTGTGGAAGACATATCCGCAGCTAAGTCTTTTAAAGTAACTCCAGCAGGTGCTAGAGTAGAAGTACAGAGCACTGCTTGTGCGGGCTTTAAAGTTTGGGACGCTTGGGGAGAAAGCTGCGGCATACTCTGAATCTCGTCATTAGATTCCTGAGAAGCATCCGCTTTAGAAAAATTTTGCTCATCAAAAATCTTTTCTCTATAACTTAAAGCCCTCTCAATACATGGGGGACAAAAAGGAATTTGTGATTCCACATTGGCATCCAAACACATGGAGCAAGTAACATATTGCACAGCTCCTATATCCATACTGAAGAACAGAAAAAAAAAATCTTTATCTTTTATTATAATAAACTGCTACTGGCCATTTAAATTTTAAAAAGCAAATGTTTTTTACTGTAAGAAAAACAGCTGTGACTCCAAAAAGAAAAACGAAATTTATACAGATAACTTTATTTGCAATGATAAAAAAGTGATACTGTGACTTTAAGTGTTAAAGACAAACTATTTTCCTTAACAAAGAAAAAAATGTATCCTCAATTAAGCAATCCTAAATACTTCCGACACCTCAACAGCTCTGCTGAGGCACCTACCTGCCACTGATTCTCCATTTAAGTCCCAACGCTGCAGGAGAGGATCGCTTCCACACTGCTACAAACCGCTTGCTCTACTGACATGCGGTTCCAATGTGGCACTGAAGTAATCACTGTACCGATGAAAGGGAATAAAATGGAGCCCCCACATCAAATCCGGAACAGCCCGTGTACTAGCCAAACTACACACTGCGCAGCATAATTAGAAAGCGTGCGAAAGGTAACACACTCAAACAGACCGGCTTTCATTTTAGCAAAAAATAAACCGATAGGGAAAAAAGGCTTAATCCTCAGCCCCAGTGCCTGTACATAAACTGTCATAAAATCTGAACCCTCTATACACAGAGAGTATGTGTCCCATAATAAAGAGCCCCATACTGAGCCTCAAATGAAGTAACCAAGTGCTCACTTACCTCAGTCTTTTTCCTGTTATCCTCAGAATAAAAAGAAGTAAGCACTTACCTTAAATCTGCCCGACAGCAGGACAGTCCAGCAGGTTTAAGAGGTCCTCTCCCTCCCATAGCCCTGTGGAAGATGATGAAGCCTGAGTTAACAATTGCTTAGGCTATCAGAATTAGGGCAGCATAAATATATGGGAGGCGCAGTGAGAATTATGTCCCACAAGTTCCCATTGCTTTAAAGCCACCAAAAGATCTACTGAAGAGACTGATCGGTACTACGGCTACACCCTAGAACAAAGCAGCACACTCTGGCACTACTTTAAAAATAATAAACTCTTGGGGGCGGAGCCAGAAACGCATGAGGGTAGTTGCACTTTTTTTAGAGCTCCAGCTATTAACACTGTTAAATTGATTTAAGATGCTTTTCAAAGCAATCTATATCCCCTAAATATAAGGGGATGCTTGACAGACCTCAGCTTCATAATTAATAAGGGTCATAACATAGTACAGATGCAGCTATTTTCAGTTAAAACCGGAGGCCTTCTCAGACACTGATCGAGTGGCGGCCATTTCAACTATGCTATACAAATCAACCCACACCTTCTTGCCTGATCTGAGATGTTCCTTTTTGTCACTTCAAACTTCTACATCTAGGATGGTGGATGCCTATTGGATTTTAGCTGAACTGAACAAACTCCTGGTATCTTATAGACCTACTATTGCTCCAGTTTTGGACAGAGCCCAGGATCATGCGGATATCGGTGGATTACGAGAAGAGATATATCTAAGACCAGCCGACAGCAGTAACGATGGTGGTGATGCTTCGGGGCCCCAGCATTCATTGCATACATTAGAAATCTTAACAAAACCGGCTGGGTATGGGATACTCCAAAAAAAATCGACCACCCGGTAAAGAAACTTTTGGCACCAAATGCTGTTTCAATATAGCATCCCGGAGACAATGCTCCCCAAAAGGTACGCTTGAATACACTAGGAGGTGTGGGTCCTCAAATATTTTCAGACTCAATAGCTGTTACAGCCGCTGTGGACCGATCGGTGTAGGTCCCGCGAAGATGGAGTTGAAGGCTGGGTGCCAGAGTCCGACGCTTTTTTGTGCAGCTTCCTTGCTACTCATTTGCAGCTGGCCATGAATACGCAAGTATCTAGCACTCCTATATGTGATCTGATCTCGGTGGGGGCTCACGCTTCACAGCTCAGATACCAAGAGACATTGACTATGCATAGCTATCCTTCTGGCCAAACACCTAGACACTACCTGAGAATAAGTCTGGAGTTAGTTCACGATCCGGGGGGTAGAATTTCCCCACTTTGGCCATTGGGTGTAGGGTGAATACCCTGAATTATACAGTCACCGGAGGCTCACTTAATCAGATAGTGTAGCAATAAATGTGGACATATACCAAACTATCACAGGATTACATTCTTTTATGCATTCCATGAACAGAATGCTTATATTATAGTTCATAAGCTGGTTTGCTTTCTACCGGATACCTTATGCTCCTAATGTTATTCTTATAATTACTTTAAAATGTTAAAAACATAATTTATGCTTACCTGATAAATTTATTTCTCTTGTGGTGTATCCAGTCCACGGATCATCCATTACTTGTGGGATATTCTCCTTCCCAACTGGAAGCTGCAAGAGGATCACCCACAGCAGAGCTGTCTATATAGCTCCTCCCCTAACTACCACTACCAGTCATTCGACCGAAGACAAGCAAGTGAAAGGAGAAACTATAAGGTGCAGTGGTGACTGTAGTTTAAAAATAAAAAACACCTGCCTTAAAATGACAGGGCGGGCCGTGGACTGGATACACCTCAAGAGAAATAAATTTATCAGGTAAACATAAACTATATTTTCTCTTGTAAGGTGTATCCAGTCCACGGATCATCCATTACTTGTGGGATACCAATACCAAAGCTATAGGACACGGATGAAGGGAGGGACAAGGCAGGCGCTTAAACGGAAGGCACCACTGCCTGCAAGACCTTTCTCCCAAAAATAGCCTCCGAAGAAGCAAAAGTATCAAATTTTAAAAACCCATGTGGAAGCTACCGCTCTAGTAGAATGAGCTGTAATCCTTTCAGGAGGCTGCTGGCCAGCAGTCTCATAAGCTAAGCGTATTATACTCCTCAGCCAAAAGAAAGAGAGGTTGCCGAAGCCTTTTGGCCTCTCCTCTGTCCAGAGTAGACAACAAACAATGCAGATGTTTGACGAAAATCTTTAGTAGCTTGTAAATAAAACTCTAAAGCATGAACCACATCAAGATTGTGTAAAAGACGTTCCTTCTTTGAAGAAGGATTAGGACACAGTGACGGTACAACAATCTCCTGATTGATATTTTTATTAGATACCACCTTAGGTAAAAAAACAGGTTTGATACGTAACACTACCTTATCTGCATGAAAAATGAGATAAGGGGAATCACATTGTAAAGCAGATAACTCCGAAACTCTTCGAGCCGAGGAGATAGCTACTAAAAACAGAACCTTCCAGGATAAGGGCTTAATATCTATGGAATGCAAAGGTTCAAACGGAACCCCTTGAAGAACCTTAAGAACTAAATTTAAACTCCAAGGCGGAGCAACAGGTTTAAACACAGGCTTGATTCTGACTAAAGCCTGACAAAACGCCTGCACGTCTGGAACCTCAGCCAGACGTTTGTGCAAAAGAATAGACAGAGCAGAAATCTGTCCTTTTAAGGAACTAGCTGACAAACCCTTCTCCAATCCTTCTTGGAGAAAAGATAATATCCTAGGAATCCTGACCTTACTCCATGAGTAACCCTTGGATTCACACCAATGAAGATATTTACACCATATCTTATGATAGATTTTCCTGGTGACAGGCTTTCGCGCCTGTATTAAGGTATCAATGACCGACTCAGAGAAACCACGCTTTGATAAAATCAAGCGTTCAATCTCCAAGCAGTCAGCCGCAGAGAAATTAGATTTGGATGGTTGAAAGGACCCTGAAGTAGAAGGTCCTGCCTCAGAAGCAGAGTCCATGGTGGAAAGGATGACATGTCCACCAGATCTGCATACCAAGTCCTGCGTGGCCACGCAGGTGCTATCAAAATTACAGATGCTCTCTCCTGTTTGATCTTGGCAATCAGACGAGGGAGCAGAGGAAACGGTGGAAACACATAAGCCAGGTTGAAGGACCAAGGCGCTGCTAGAGCATCTATCAACGCTGCCTTGGGATCCCTGGACCTGGATCCGTAACAAGGAAGCTTGACGTTCTGGCGAGACGCCATGAGATCCAGTTCTGGTTTGCCCCAACGTTGAATCAACTGTGCAAACACCTCCGGATGGAGCTCCCACTCCCCCGGATGAAAAGTCTGACGACTTAGAAAATCTGCCTCCCAGTTCTCTACTCCTGGGATATGGATAGCTGATAGATGGCAAGAGTGAATCTCTGCCCATTGAATTATCTTTGAAACCTCCAACATCGCTAGGGAACTCCTTGTTCCCCCTTGATGTAAGCTACAGTCGTGATGTTGTCCAACTGAAATCTGATGAACCTCACTGCCGCTAGCTGAGGCCAAACCTGAAGAGCATTGAATATCGCTCTTAGTTCCAGAATGTTTCTTGGAAGGAGTGCCTCCTCCTGAGTCCACGACCCCTGAGCCTTCAGAGAGTTCCAGACTGCACCCCAGCCCAGAAGGCTGGCATCTGTTGTTACTATTGTCCAATCTGGCCTGCGGAAGGTCATACCTTTGGACAGATGGACCCAAGATAGCCACCAGAGAAGAGAATCCCTGGTCTCTTGATCCAGATTTAGTAGAGGGGACAAATCTGTGTAATCCCCATTCCACTGACTGAGCATGCAGAGTTGCAGCGGTCTGAGATGTAGGCAGGCAAACGGAACTATGTCCATTGCCGCTACCATTAAGCCGATTACTTCCATACACTGAGCCACCGAAGGGCGAGAAGTATAATAAAGAACACGGCAGGAATTTAGAAGTTTTGACAACCTGTCCTCTGTCAGGTAAATCCTCATTTCTAGAGAATCTATCAGAGTTCCCAGGAAGGAAACTCTTGTGAGAGGGGATAGAGAACTCTTCTTTTCGTTCACTTTCCACCCATGAGACCTCAGGAATGCCAAAACAATGTCCGTATGGGACTTGGCAATTTGGAAATTCAACGCCTGTATCAGAATGTCATCTAAGTAAGGTGCTACTGCTATGCCCCGCGGTTTTAGGACCGCCAGAAGTGACCCCAGTACCTTTGTAAAGATTCTTGGTGCCGTAGCTAGCCCAAAGGGAAGAGCCACAAACTGGTAATGCCTGTCTAGGAAGGCAAACCTGAGAAACCAATGATGAACTTTGTGTATCGGAATGTGAAGATAAGCATCCTTTAAGTCCACTGTAGTCATGTATTGACCCTCCTGGATCATAGGTAGGATGGTTCAAATAGTCTCCATCTTGAAAGATGGGACCCTGAGAAATTTGTTTAGGATCTTGAGATCTAAGATTGGTCTGAAGGTTCCCTCTTTCTTCGGAACCACAAAGAGATTTGAATAGAAGCCTTGCCCCTGTTCCTCCTTTGGAACTAGATGGATCACTCCCATAACTAGGAGGTCTTGAACACAATGTAAGTATGCCTCTCTCTTTATCTGGTCTGCAGATAATTGTGAGAGGTGAAATCTTCCTTTTGGGGAAGAAGCTTTGAAGTCCAGAAGATATCCCTGGGACACAATTTCCGACGCCCAGGGATCCTGGACATCTCTTGCCCAAGCCTGGGTGAAGAGAGAAAGTCTGTCCCCTACTAGATCCGTTACCGGATCGGGGGCTCATCTTTCATGCTGTCTTAGAGGCAGCAGCAGGCTTCTTGGCCTGCTAACCTTTGTTCCAGGCCTGGTTAGGTCTCCAGACCGGCTTGGACTGGGCAAAATTTCCCTCTTATTTTGCATTAGAGGGAGTTGATGCCGCGCTCGTCTTAAAGTTTCGAAAGGCACGAAAATTAGTTTGTTTGGTCCTTAATTTATTAGACCTATCCTGAGGAAGGGCATGACCTTTTCCTCCAGTAATATCAGAAATGATCTCCTTCAGTCTAGGCCCAAATAGGGTCTGCCCCTTGAAGGGAATGTTGAGAAGCTTAGACTTTGAAGTAACGTCAGCTGACCAGGATTTAAGCCATAGCACCCTACGCGCCTGTATAGCAAAACCTGAGTTCTTAGCCGTTAGTTTGGTTAAATGAACAACGGCGTCAGAAACAAATGAATTGGCTAGCTTAAGCACTTTAAGCTTGTCAAGTATATCATCCAATGGAGTTTCTACCTGTAAGGCCTCTTCCAGAGACTCAAACCAGAAGGCCGCAGCAGCAGTGACCGGGGCAATGCATGCAAGAGGCTGGAGAAGAAAACCTTGTTGAATAAACATTTTCTTAAGGTAACCCTCTAACTTTTTATCCATTGGATCTAGGAAAGCACAACTGTCCTCGACGGGAATAGTTGTACGCTTAGCTAGGGTAGAAACTGCTCCCTCCACCTTAGGGACCGTTTGCCATAAGTCCCACGTAGCGGCATCTATTGGAAACATTTTCTTAAAAATAGGAGGGGGAGAGAACGGTACACCTGGTCTATCCCATTCCTTAGTAATAATTTCTGAAAACCTTTTAGGTATTGGAAAAACATCAGTGTAAACAGGCACTGCATAGTATTTATCCAATCTACACAATTTCTCTGGCACTATAATGGTGTCAGAGTCATCCAGAGTAGCTAAAACCTCCCTGAGCAACACGTGGAGGTGTTCAAGCTTAAATTTAAATGTAGACATATCAGAATCGGGTTGAAGCATCTTCCCTGAGTCAGAAAAATCACCCACAGAAAGAAGTTCTCCTGCCTCAGCTTTTGCATATTGTGAGGGGATATCAGACATAGCTACTAAAGCATCAGAGAGCTCTGTATTTTTTCTAGTCCCAGAGCTGTCTCGCTTTCCTTGTAACCCTGGTAGTTTGGACAATACCGCTGTAAGGGTATGATCCATAACTGCCGCCATGTCTTGTAAAGTAAACGCCATGGGTGTGCTAGATGTATTTGGCGCCACTTGAGCGGGAGTCCCTTGAGCGGGAGTCAAAGGTTCTGACACGTGGGGTGAGTTAGTCGGCATAACTTCCCCCTTGTCAATTTCCTCTGGTGATAAATCTTTTAAAGACAGAATATGATCTTTATAACTTAAAGTAAAATCAGTACATTTGGTACACATTTTAAGAGGGGGTTCCACAATGGCTTCTAAACATAATGAACAAGGAGTTTCCTCTATGTCAGACATGTTTAAACAGACTAGCAATGAGACCAGCAAACTTGGAAAACACTTTGATAAATGTAAACAAGCAAAAAATAAAAACGGTACTGTGCCTTTAAGAGAAATTTTTTTTGTCAGAAATTGAAAAACAGTGATAAAAAGCAGTAAATCTTATGAATTTTTTACAGTGTGTATAATAGACTAACAGAGCATTGCACCCACTTGCAAATGGATGATTAACCCCTTAGTTTCAAAACCGGATCAAAAAAACGATAAACATTTTTTAACAGTCACAACAAACTGCCACAGCTCTGCTGTGGCCCTACCTGCCCATACAATGACTTTTGAAGGCACAAATACCCTTTGTAGAGGTCCTAAATGTTCAGGGGACTCCTTCAGGGAAGCTGGAAGTCTCAAGCTGCAAAAACTACTGCACGATTTAGGCCTGAAATTAGGCCCCTCCCAACCTGTACTCACAGTGAGAGGGCCATAAAAAACTATCCCTAGGCAAAATCTAGCCAGCCATGTGGAAAAAACTGGGCCCCAATAAAGTTTTATCACCAATATGTAGAAAAAACGTTTAAACACTTCCAGCAAACGTTATCTTATTTTCAGTAATGTGAGAAAGTAATAAGAATATTACCTTTTACAGCAAGCATGATACTAGTCATTATTAAATCACTGTAATCAGGCTTACCTTAAATAAATCCGGTATTAACAGCATTTTCTAGCATATTCATTTCTCTAGAAAAATTTAAACTGCACATACCTCATAGCAGGAGACCCTGCACGCCATTCCCCCAGCTGAAGTTCCCTCATCTCTTCAGTTATGTGTAAGAACAGCAATGGATCTTAGTAACAACCTGCTAAGATCATCAAAAACCACAGGCAGACTCTTCTTCAACTTTCTGCCTGAGGCTAAAACAGTACAACTCTGATACAATTTGAACATAATAAACTTTTGATTGAAGATAAACTACATAAATTCACCACATCTCTCTAGCTACTTCCTATCGTGTCGAGAGCTGCAAGAGAATGACTGGTAGTGGCAGTTAGGGGAGGAGCTATATAGACAGCTCTGCTGTGGGTGATCCTCTTGCAGCTTCCTGTTGGGAAGGAGAATATCCCACAAGTAATGGATGATCCGTGGACTGGATACACCTTACAAGACAAATAAGGTTTATGTATATTTACTTTGTTTCCTGATATTTTAGGATAATGTATCTTGCCTGACAGTTGTATTATTTATCAAATTCTACTAGCTTATGTTCATGTTTGCTATTCTGATTTGATACTATAATATGTGGACGACATGTAGATTTGAGCCCAGAATCACCAGGTAAATTTTAGTGTTTAACAATTGATTTGTGCCTAGATCTTTGCAGGACAGCTTAGGGTATATGAGTCTAATTAAACCTTGATGTGTTAAAATAAAGAGTTTGATATTATAGATGGGACATATGCAGAACACAAGTGTAGCGCGTGATATGATATGTATAATTTGGGATCCGTTGGCTCGATCACTGTTGCACAGGACTACGCAGACTTAGTTTATAGTATGAGATGTCCGCTGAGGGCAGGCTGGACCTGCACTTTTGCTGTATAAGCTACCTAACATATCTATATGACCACCCCCCCCCCATAATATACCTCTTAAGCTAGGAGGGTTAAATACGTGGCTTATCTTCTCTATGACACATTTTCACAATTTTTAATATGACCCACAAACTGAGTAAAAGCTTTTAAATTCAACCCTACTATTCATTATTTTCCCTCTAAGGAAACTTAATGCATATTGGGGTCCCTTTGTGGCCCAGGATGACAAGAGAGGGACTTACATTATATTATTTTATATTACCCTATAATTTATCTTACTATTCAAACAGTGCCCTTTTCATAGTTATCAGTTGTAACATAGTTAAAAAGTAGACTTTGGGGTGAATATAATATGTATCTCACAAAATAAGAAAACTGAAGTTCATTATTTGGGACCCAAAAGTGGCCCCCTAATGTCCATGGCAGCCTTCTATAGCCTTATTTTCATTTTGTGAGGCCCAAAAGTGGTCCTATTTATTATTTGGAAGGCTTTTAGTTTAACCGGCAAAAAGGATGTTCATTGTTCGTTCTAATCAATGGTCTATAATCTTGAGGTGTACAGTTGGAACTGTTTCTCTTTTTTTTTGTTTTTTTTTTCCTTTCTGTATTGCTTATATTGAAAAATGTCGCCTGTATGCCGTGCATTGAACTTCAATAAAAAAAATAAAAAAAATAATCAACTCTTGATTGAAGAATCTATACTAACACCTCACTTTACCTCTTCATATCACTAACGTAGGCAAAGAGAATGACTGGGGTGGGAGGGAAGGGAGGAGCTATTTAACAGCTCTGCTGTGGTGCTCTTTGCCTCCTCCTGCTGATCAGGTGGTGTATTTCCCACAATTAAGTATGATGATCCGTGGACTCATCGTGTCTTTAAAAAGAAATAATAGGAAAAAAAAATCAAATAACACCGTATTTGAGACATTATGTCTCTCAAAAAATCCAAGAAGGGGCCTGATAGCATTACTCTATCCGACCTTCAGTGAAGGGATCAACATGGAAAAGAGTTCTTTTATGCTTAAATGGGAACAAGACTTAAATAAGACCTGGACGATGGAGTCATGGGTGACAAACATTGATAGAGGCCTTACGTTCTCTCCAAATGCAATGTTGAAAGAAAATTATATTAAGGTACTCTACAAATGGTATATCTACCCCACAAGAATTACTGGCACACTGGAAGACACTCCTCATATGTGTTATAGGGGGTGTGGAGAGGTTGGGACATATTTTCAAATGTGGTGGCAGTGTGAGAAGGCTAAAAAGATATGGGATCTGACCTCAGCTTATTTGGGTTCCATGCTAGACACTGAAATAGATCTAACCCCAGAACAAGCCTTGCTTCACTTCCCCCCAGACAGGTTTTTAAAAAGACATCACAAACTAATAGCGATGATTTGCACTATTGTGAGGATTTGTATTGCTAGATTTTGGAAGGTGGATCCACCCACCTTCGAATATATTAAAAAGAAAATTGAATATCATTATAACATGACTAGTGCCTCAGCAGCTCTCTTGAACTCTAGTGACAGGTTCATTCAACAATGGGAGACATATATTATGCATATTGAAAAAGAAAACAGAGCTAGAAATGTAACCACCCAGACGATAGCAGAAGCGAACATCCAAACTGTGATGACTCAGTAAACAGAGAAATTTGGGGGACTAAAACTAGGCAGAGATATAAGTAGGTAGATAAGAGAAAAGTTGATTATAGGATGGTGTTACTAGCCAGGATGTAACCTGTAGGAACTCATGTTAAGAAAGATAAGGTATATACGGAAGAGTCTAGAAAGAAACAATTACACAATATCATCTGTACCACCTAACTATATAACAAGATGAAACATTTGAAGACTGTATTGTTAATGTTTGACTGTTTGTTTATTGTTATTGATACTGTTCTATGTAAACTTTGAACACTATGAAAAATCAATAAAAAGATTTCAACAACAAAAAAAAAAAAACTTTATCCAAACTGCTTGGGACTGGAAAAAGTTTAGATTTGGGAATTGTTTGGAATTCAGAATATTTACATATGTAAATGGGAAAGTTTGCAGAGGGAATATGATCAAGTGTAAACATCTTATGTCATTTAAGCAATATTTTGTACTTTGTAAACATGGTACAATCAGAAAGTTAGTACTGTTCTGTAATCAGAGTGGTAAAAGTTGATTAAAATATACAAAATTTGCATTTTAGAAAAAAAAGCCAAATCAAAGACTTGAAATGTGTTAAAACAAAGCCAAACAGAAGAAATGTCACAAACATGTATATCAGACTGATTATTTTTTTGTATGACATCATGAAATTTACCATTTAGTGCTAGTTAAAATGGAGAACCTCAGTTATCAAGCACTTTATGCAGTGCTGGAAAGTAATTATGGACAATATTTGATGGTTTGGAACTTCTGGCAGTTGTTTCAGTTATGTGCAGGTGTAGGAATTGATGACTTGGTGATTAGAAATTTTAGCATTTTGCAAGTATCAGTGAATGATATTAAAAAAATAAATTAATAATAATAAAGTTTAGATTTTAGAATAATTCCGGATTTGGAGATACTTATTTACAAACTGAAATTTTGCTTCACAACAGTAATTATTCTTATATTTGAAAAGTGATGCATTTAGGTATTAAGTTTTGCAGGTTTCTTTTAATGACCATTTCATATGACTGGTGCTGTTATTGCATATTATGACATAAGCACAGAGGGGTTAATCTACATATATATTTATTCAAGGCTGATTAGTGGGAAACTCATATATTCTTAACCAAACATAAAGGACAAATAATTGATTCACAATTGTTAAAAAAACAAACAAAAATCTTTTATTTTATATACTGATTGCCTGTTGCTTTAACAGGTAATTTCATCATCATAAAATTGTGTTAATGGATGCGCTACAAACTCCCACTTTCATTATATATGTGTATTCACACAATCAATTAAAATAAATCCGCTCAATGTTTCATTCTTTACTATACAAATATTATAGATATTTGCTGTAATACATGTTTATGTTAAAACTGTGTTTTCTGGTATTCATTACACAGGTTTTGAGTTCCATTGATTTCAAAATGTTTATAAAAAAAGATACAATTCCATTGTGTTCATATAAAGCCCTTTTTTAAAAAAACAAACACGTGTCTGTTTAAACAGCATAAGCAGTTCCACAGACTGATAGCTCTGATAATAAAACAATAAAACTCATTTAATAAAAGGGACCTTAAAAATGTAGTGTAACACAAGAATGCTCTGAAATTGAAATGTAAAATGTCTGATATAAATCAACAATATATTTGTGGCAAGTAATATACAAGTTAAAATTCAATATTTTTTATTTTCAGATAAGTATATTAGTAACAAAAAAATCTCCAAAAAATGTTAGTTTATTGCCAGATATTGTCCTACTGTAAAAATGGTGTATGAAAAATGTGGTCAGTAAGCAAAGAGCTAAAGACCTTATTCTATAACATTTGATTTAATTTCTGGGAGTATAATCTTAAAAAGCATTCACATTTTAACTTCCACTAACCACCAATAATATGCAACCTTTTTGATTAAAGATAAACCAAAGTGCTATCATTCAAGTCCCTGAACTAGTGGCAACCATCAGCATATTTTATAGCGCCATGATTGTACATAATTTATGTTGTCTTGAACAGTAATCACAGGCTGTTATATCACCAGCAAAACAAAAAAGTCAACATATATATATATTAAAAAAAAGTTGCTCTTTTGTTCCAGGTTGAGGCTTCAAAAATAGAACTCAAACTTATAGAAAAAGTAGCCACTCTTTTTGCAGAATTGTTAAACAAATTCAAATATTTTCCATCCATATTCATTATGAAAATGGTGTCCATTCATTACCCTGGTAATAACCCCTACATATTTAAATAATAAAGTGATTTATTTTTAATGTCACATGACCTCCAGTACTGTGATTTATAGAAACATTTCTAAGGTCATATTCTAAAACAAACATAAAAAAAAAGAAGGATTTATGGAACAGGAATGGTATTTTTGGTCCCACTGCAATCGTATTTTCTAATTTCAAACTGTTTAGTCATATATTTAAAATTAACTCTTAGATAATGTCTGCTTGAAAATAAAGAGCTCTATGTGGCTGAAATGAATCACATTATTTGTCCATTGGGTTACAATACTTTAAAAGTGGTTCTGTGCAACTATAGTCTGGATTTCCAGTTTGTCAATACGCATGCAGAGTGGTGAGCACTTTTTCCTTCCAAACAGGTATGTCTTCTGCAAGTCTTAACTTTTGGCAGCTTGTGCATTTCACTGAAATGGTTTTCTTATAGATTATCCCCAGGTTGGTACTGTGGTTCTGTTGCTGTAAAGTAGTCTTCTAAAAATGACTGAATATATTCAAACGTTGGCCTTTCATCAGGGTCCTTCTTCCAGCAAAGTTTCATTAATTCATGCAAGGATTCTGGACAACCCTGTGGGCACGGCATTCTATACCCACGCTCCACTTGTTCTAGAACTTCACGATTTACCATCCCTGTCAATCAAAAAAAGC
Source organism: Bombina bombina (assembly GCF_027579735.1). Lineage (NCBI taxonomy): Eukaryota > Metazoa > Chordata > Amphibia > Anura > Bombinatoridae > Bombina > Bombina bombina. The sequence goes on along the minus strand of NC_069503.1, from coordinate 835,314,612 downwards.
TTTAATTAGCACAGTGTTTGGGGAGAGAACTGGTTTCCAAACATAGAAGATGCAGTGTTCCAGGAGTTGAACTATGAGGCAAGCTACTTACAGTAAACTTGTATGACCTTGTCTTAAAAGGGACACGAAACCCAAAACTTTTCTTTTGTGATTCAGAAAGAGCATATAATTGCTTAAAAAAAAAGTTTCCAATTTACTTCTATTATGAAATTTGCTTTATTCCCAAGATATTCTGTGTTGATCAGCTACCTAGGTAGGCATCTGGAGCACTACATGGGAGGAAATAGTGCTGCAATCTAGTGATCTAGCAATTGGATAACATTCTTGCAAAACTGCTGCCATATAGAATTCCAGAAAGGGGCCAGATACTAAGTATACGTCCTTGCTTTTCAACAAAAGATACAGAAAGTACAAAGAAAAAGTGATAATAGAAGTAAATGCGAAAGTTGTTTAAAATTGCATGCTCTATCTGAATCATGAAAGACAAATATGTTGGTTTTCATATCCCTTGATTGTACAAAGGTCTTTGAGATATGATAATCAGAAGCTACTACTCAAGCAGTCAGTGGATATTTAATGAATTAGGACTAGAATAATACATAATTTATTCTTACCTGATAAATTATTTTCTTTCTTGGCAGTGAGTACACAAATTAATTCATAACCTATGGGAAATACTTCACCTGACCACCAGGAGGAGGCAAAGATGCGCCAAACAAAGCATTAAATATCTATCCCACTTCCCCTACCCTCTCAGTAGTTCAAGCCGAGGATAAGGAAAAGCATTGCGGTTTATGGGAACTGTGTTCCCAGTAAATATATATGTATATGCTTATATGCTGTACATATATATTTATGTGTTAATATGTGTATATAGAAAAAAGAATGGTTTTCACAGCGCCTATCCTGTGTCCTACTAGCTCCCCAGGAAACAAGACACCTAATATATATTGGAAGAAATTACAGATAGTTGTGGGATTCTGAGGAGCGCCTCAAACTGGGCAGAGGACAGATGCGTTGATATGGTATTCAACAAATTTATTAATCACAGACTGTTAATGGTCTATTTGTGATCTAATACAAATAGCCGTTAAAAATGGTTAAAACAGTATCGCATATATATCACATATACAATCACATAAAATTATCACATAAAATACATAGAAAATTATCACATAAAATTACATAGAATTAAACCGGATAAAAATCACAAAAATCACAAAAAATGGAAAATACATGGATCCATGTAGCATAAAAATATCACAGTGTGCAATAACTATGGAATTAATGCAAATAAAACAGAATTGGTCGACCTTTGGCGCCAATAGAATGTAGTCCTCTAAAAGAATGGTTAAATGATTTGTTGCTGAAAGAATGTTCCAGAAAATCCTAGTCCTTGGATGCTGTTCTATCAGTGATGTGTCCTAGATAAAGTCTCTCCTATGCGTGTAAGTGTCTGTGTAACTGCATCCGAGAAAAGGTTGATAAAAAGATAAAAATATAAGGTGTCACGTGTATCAACGGTGAAGTGTGATGGAGTGACAAAAAATTAAAAATAAAGTGACAAAAAATAAAAATTAAAATACATAGTGAAGTGCCATGGGAGACTTCTTGGGAAAAATATTCAGCATATGTGCAAAAGTCAATATTGTGAGTGAATCCTGTCGAAATCGGTGAATCCTGTGTTCTTGTGTCTATTTGTATAAAGTTTATCCATAAAAATCAAAAAAGTTAAAAAAGATCCAAAAGTTAAAATCAAAGTAAAAAGTTATATAAACAAAAATAGAGCATGTATTCCCAGTGTACCTGTGGAAAACAAACAAACAGAAAATGGTGCAATAACGCTAACAAATTCTTAAATGCAATTGAGATAAGGCTTACCATACAATAGCCAACGCGTTTCGGCCCTTCCCTGGGCCTTTCTCAAGACTGTGGTATGGTAAGTGTGGATAAGCCTCCTTAAATATGGTTTGTAATTCTGTCTAATTATCGCTATTTTCGCGCCAAAAAGATTAGACCCTTGACCCGGAAGTAGTAACTTCCACTCTGTATTGATATTCCTATATATTGCTTCCTAATGTTTCCATTGTTATTCCTAATACTTTTTATTATTTGTTATTTATTATTGTTTGTTATTTTGATCTCCTAAGGTAGTGTTGTTATCGTTGATCTACTTTCTAAAACTCTATTAATTCAGTATCGATGGAAACCGGAAGTGTAATGTATAGGTATCACTTCCGGTTTCGGGTGAACTCTCGATATCCGCTCCCATATGTGCCTTTGATATATTGTATTGACTACTCTTATACCTGCGATGTGTTCTCCTTTATAAAATGGTAGTGTGCTATGGTCCATTCAGATGTCCTTATTTGATTCTAATCGTCGTTTGTTTACTTTCGTTGGACCGGAAGTGACATCACCTCCGGCCACCTTCTGACTCGAAACCGGAAGTTGCATCACTTCCGGCCACGCGATTTTGTTTACTAATGTGAAAGTTAAAAATACTACTTACTAAGATGTGTACTGGTTAACAGACCTAATATTTTAAGTCTATAACCTTTGTTCTTATACAGTTATTCATATTAGAGTGGGCATGCTAATTGGATTACAGTAGGTTTATACGCAAATTGGGGTTAAAGAACAGACTGGGTTTAGAGTGATTATACGATGGCAAGTCCTAAAAATGTATTACTATAAATGGGAATTCAAATTTCAAACATGCATTAGAAATATGTAAAAAATTGTAAAAATTCAATGGGAGGAGCCTTTGGATTAAATGATATATCCATATTACGAGAGGTATACTGCATTGGTTCGAGGTGCTAGAGATCACTGTTCTAAATTATGTGCCTCTATATTTGGGCCGGCCAAACACCCTTGGGCGACTTGCTGGGCATATAAAGGGGTTTGAGGATTCTTACTGGGGTTATAATAAATTTGGTGGAGGTTTTAATAACAAGGGAATGAGTATGTTAATGATATATTCCTTGTTGGTACCCTAGAGATACAATGATATTATAAAAGATATGTTAAAAGCAAAGCGAATATTCATAGAAACAGATATTAAAATATTAAAATTGTTAAAAATAAATCTATAGGGAATCTACAACTGCTACTTCCTACTGAGGGGGATGTTAATAATGCTGGTGCTTAAAAGATGTGTAATACCAGGGACTGAGGGTTCCGAGTGTAAAAATTCTGGGTGTTTCTTCTACTGTTGTGGTTCACAGTTCTCGGTCTAAGGCTCACTCGTCTATTACGCTAGTATGAAAATACATGCTAATAAAAGATATAAGTGTTACTCAGATAAATTTCGTGAATTACTAACACTAGTCTAATAATGTAAACTAGTGCAAGGTTCCTATGTGTGCCCAGAGCGTGCTTACTTCAGATTAAGTAGATGTGATAGGTCCTCTTTGTTGTTCAGGCCCCTGGGATATAAACAATCTAAATTGAAGATCCATTTGGATTCTTCCACAAGTAGTCTTTTCTCTTGGTCACCCCCTCTCCAACTTGGGGTTACTAGTTGTATTCCACAATACTTAAAGTCTTTCTTTTTACCCAGATGTTGTGTAGTAAAATGTCTATATAATGGGGTCTCCATATTTTTATGTTTGATTTCTAACAGATGTTCCCTAATTCGATCTTTGAGGGGTCTTGAGGTCTGTCCGATGTATTGCAGACCACAGCTGCATTGGATTAGATATATGACTCCTCTATTGCTGCATCTTATATGATCTCTTATGGGATATTCTATTTTGGTATTATGTGATATGAACTTCTTTGTTTTCATGCCTCTTTCACATGCTTTACAGCTTGGGCAAGGGTAAAATCCTCTGATGTCTCTCCCATGTACATCTTTTACTTTCATCTTAGGGGTTCTTGGTACACTAGGTGAAAGTATACTTTTCAGATTGTTTAGTCTTCGATAGATGAAATTCGGTGTTTCTGGTAATCTCTCACCCAGTATGTCATCATCCTTCAAAATCGACCAGTGTTTCCTTATTATTTTTTCGATAATATGTCTATTTGCACTGTATCTTGTAATGAAGGGAATATTGAGTGTTCCATCTTCCAATTCTCTTTTATCTTCTTTCTGTCTGTAAAGTAGTAGATCCTTCCTATTTCTGGCTCTCACTTCTGATATATCTTTTTCCAGACTTTCATCCTAATACCCTCGTTCGAGGAACCTCTCTTTCATAACTGTTACTTGTTGTTCCCATTTCTCTGGGTTAGAACAGTTTTTCTTTAATCTAAGCATTTGGCCCTTCGGAATATTGGACTTCCAAATTGTGATGGTGGCAGCTGTCTTGATGTATATAGTTAGTACAGTCTACTTCTTTAAAATGTGTGGATGTCTCTAATTTCCCATCAATTACCTCAATCTTTAAGTCCAAAAATGTAATTTCCTTCATGCTTACTTCATGTGTGAACTTAAGGTTATAGCTGTTATCGTTCATAACCTTGATCGTATGTATGAGGTCTTCCATGGTGCCCTTCCAGATTAATAGTATGTTGTCTATATATCTCTGATAGAGGACCAGATCCGCACTAGCTGGGCACGATTCCCAGAATATCCGTTCCCATCGTCCCATGTATAAATTCGCGTAGCTAGGCACGAACCTGGTCCCCATGGCTGTTCCACATGTCTGATTATAGAAAACCCCTTGGTTAAAAAAATAATTATGGGTTAAGATGTAGTTAATCCCTTCTAGGATAAAATCTTTATGTAAAATCGGCATTTCTTTGTCTTTTTTCAAGAAGAAATCTATAGCTTCCAAGCCTCCTTTATGGGGTATACTCGTATAAAGAGATGTTACATCGCAGGTGGCTAAGATGTAATTGTCTTCCCACTTTATCTTATCGAGTATGTTTAGTACTTGAGTCGAATCTCTCAAATATGAGGGTAACTTGACTACATACTGTTGTAGTTGTTTATCAACATACTCGGATAGGTTACTCGTTAGCGAACCTATCCCTGAAATTAATGGCCTCCCCGGTGGTCTTTCAATGGACTTGTGGATCTTGGGGAGGTAATAGAAGACTGGAGTAATCGGATATTTAATACTTAGATATCGATGTTCTTTCTCGTTAAGTATTCCGTTGCTCCTCGCCCTCCCCAAGATTCTCTCCAGATCTTTTTTGTATCCCTCAACAGGATTATTCCCAAGTCTCTCATATGGTTCTGTGCATATTTGTTTTCAACAAGCTGCCTCGGATGATTTACAGCCTAGCAGAGGTGAGGAGACGCTGAGTGAAGCGTGGCTGTTTCGGCATTGAGAGGTATGGAACAAACAGGAAAGATTAACTAACACACGGCTCTGCAAAAGGTTTGATAACAATGACCCTTTACCTTTGAACATAAAGGCCCACATTGGTGGTAAGAGCAACAGTTATTAACGGACACTGCCGTGGAAATGGTAAAGTGAATTTACATTTCATCTTTCTTAGCTCTGTTGAACTGGTGCAAAATAATATTGGTGCAACATCTTTAGATGGAACAATGACTATGCTAGCATAGTTTTTCTATGCATAACCTGCTTTGAAGTTATACTATATTCAGGAAGGGGGATTGCCTTAGGTGGCAACAACTTGCTTGATTATTCTATTAGGTTTCATAAAGGAGTATTCCTCCAGGGCCAGGAGCTTTGAGGCTCTGGTCAATGTGGGAAGTTTTCCAATTTCTAGATAACGTAGATTTGGCACCATCAAGGATGATCTGTACAAGTTTTGCTCATATTTTTCATATATAAATATCTAAAGTGTAACCTTGCTTTTTTTAAGATAAATCTTATACAAGAGGTGACAGATGACCAGAAGTTTATTAATTTAGGACAAACCCACCATATGAGAGTCATAGTTTCTACACCGCCGCAGTCCCTACAACAAAAGGTTAGAGGCTGTAGGGTATATACTATGGACTTTTGCTCTAGTCCAATACCATCTAGTTTGTATTTTTAGATTTAATTCTTGGATGTTAGAGGTGGTGGAAGATTTGTGGGTGTTTGAAAACATTTGGAGCCAGTGAGGATTTCCAAGCTCTGAGCCTGTTTCTCTTTCCTATTTTTTGGATGTAAGAGAGTGAATGTGGATTTTCAGAAGCAGAAACACGTTTATAACTAGGTGAGATTGTACACCGTAAAGGTACAGTAGAGCAACAAGCTTTCTCGAACAGCGTGAGGGACTTAGTAAGCTTAGTCTTATAAGGATGGCAATCTATAATTTTTTAAGCTGTAAGTATTTTAGACAGCCCGCAAAGATTCCCACAGCTAGATCTTGTAACTGGTTCCTATGTTGACCAAGGTCATGGAGCTCCCAACAAGCTGGTTGCGAGGACAGATGGGAATAAGTCCTCCCTGAAATTCTGCATTATGGGGGATTTTATTATAGGGTAAGTACTGATAGATGGAGGTATGATTTCTTTAGGTATCCAGCAGAGCATACTTAGTAAGGGGTAACCTTGCTTCGTAGTCCAGAGTGCAGGTCTGGGATCCTTTGCAGTACTATGGACCTATAATAGCCCCAGATCAGGGGGACTCCCAGGCCTCCTCTTGTTTTGGTAATATAGAGGGTGGATCCTGGGTTTTTAAAGAACCCAAATAAAATTATTTAGGAGCTACTTGCAGGGTAGTGCAAAAGAATCTGTTTAAATCAATGGGAGCAGTCTGGAGAATATATAAAATGCCATGGAGGATGGTTATTTTCAAAGCAAGCACACAACCTTGTCAAGAAATCTGCTTCTGCCTCCTGGATGCCAGGTCTTTTTGGATACTATTGGAAAGTGGTAAATCATTTTGATTGAAAAATTGGGTTTCAATGGCAGTCATATAAACCCCTAAGTATTTTATGTAGTTGTCTGCCCTACTATAAGGGCAAACCATTTTACATTGGGAAATTTCTTGAGGGAAGGCGGAAATATTCAACCCTTTCCAAATTGCTATCATTGATGTGATGGTTCGAGTATGTCCCATATTTATGGAATACGTTCACCAACTCTTAGACTGAGTTGGTCGCATCTGTAGGAGTCAAAAACACATCACCCGCATAAAGAGCCACTTTATATTCATGGTCGCCCACTGTCAACCCTCTTATGCCTTTATAAGTTCTAATCCAAGCAGTAAGGATGTCCATAGAGATGACAAATAATAGAGGCGATAGTGGGCATCCTTGACATGTGATGTTATTTATCAAGAGTTGGAAAATAAACCATTAACCTAATTTCCAATCCCTTTAAACACAAATGGGGAATACAATACTACTGTCGCTTTATCATCCAACAGACACTTTTTACCAAACCTCAGCAAGATTTCTTTCCTTCAAAGGGGTTGGGTCTGTAAAGATTCATGCATTCAACAACAGCCTATTTCATCAAAATATGTAAACAAATGTGATGCTAAAAGTGAAACATTTTAAAACACGTGTTATTCATTAGGGAAATACCTGGATATGGCACTCTTCCTTTGGTGACCAGCTCTGTTAAAAGAATTCCAAATGACCAAACATCAGATTTTATGGTGAATCGACCATATAGAGCTGCCTCAGGAGCAGTCCATTTGATTGGAAATTTGGCTCCTAAAAATAAAAAGCACACGTTGTAAATAACATTATATATATATATATATATATATATATATATATATATATATATATATATATATATATGTGTGTGTGTGTGTGTGTGTGTGTGTGTGTGTGTGTGTGTGTGTGTGTGTGTGTATATATATATATATATATATATATATATATATATATATATATATATATATATATATATATATATATATATATATATATATATATATATATATATATATATATATATATATATATATATATATATATATATATTTATATAAAAAATCAATTCTAAAATATAATCTATCCAGATTATAAAAGTGACATCAATAAAGTCCTATATTTCTACTGTGGATACACAGTGTTAACTGTACTTATATTAACAGGTTCACACTAGAGGGAGATGTGGAAATCTTTGAAAGATATCCTACAGCTCACGGACCCGGTTCACTGCTATACCAACAGGACATGGTTGGAGGATGTTAAGCCAGGATGTTATAGATGCAGTGGCTGTACCACCTGTAACGGGTTAATAACAGGTAGATTCTTCCACCACCCAAGAAGCAGAAAAAGATATACACAAAGACACAGGATGACATGTACGACCAGTCATGTGGTCTACCTGCTGCATTCCCCATGTAGTTTATTTTACGTGGGTAAAACTAATGACAACCTACAAATACGTATGGCTAATCACAAGAGCTCAATTAGAAGGGCCATTAAGAAGGGTGAGTCGGACCAACCAGTTGCCCGCCACTTCCTGGAGAGTGGGCATAATATCTGTGATTTAAGATATACATTGATAGATCATGTTCCTGCACTGAGAAGAGGTGGAGACAGGGGCAACATTCTACTACAGAAAGAAGCCAGATGGACATACGAATTGGATACCTTGACCCCTAAGGGCCTGAACGTGAAGCTGGACTGGCAGTGTTTTTTCTAAATTTCTCTAAGTGTTTTTTCTAAAAATTTTCTAAATTTTTCTAAAAGTTTTTTCTTCCCAAATTGTTACAAAATTTCCCATGAGTATCTTAGTGATTAAGTATATTATTGGGTCACTCCATTCCTGTAGTATGATCTATTATTTACCACTCTGGTTTGGTTGCTCTTTAAGTCTAACTTTACCTATGTGTTTATCTCCAATGAAGTAAATTTAAGCATAGAGTGCAGAATAGCAGTATGAAGGGATAGTATGGAATTAAGTCTGAGGACCCTAATTATACCCACATGACAGCTCTTGTTTATATTTCATAACATATGCCTTACATCTAGGTATTTAGGTTTCAGAACAGATTGACAGCGGTTTTACTACTGGCATATAGGCTGTGTCTTACCCTAATAGAATTAATGTTGCTTATGCTTTTAATTTTGTATTATATGCTATAGATTAATAATGTATTTTTCAATTTGTATCACACAGGATTTCACTGTTGGTTAAACGATCACTGGGAATTGAGCCTCCAGCCACATACAACGTCTCTGATGACGGATATTTGCTGTGGTTGGCACGGGTAGGTGGTTGGCGGCTTCCGGGGGTGTGACCCACTAGTGTGCGGTGTCTCCTTGCAGATGACGCAATGGAAGCGCCGGGTGTGCACCGCTATGAGCCGGATCATGATGGAGTTTAGGTGATTGTATCTGATATTGCCTATTTACATTATTGGTTTATTGAATACATGATTGGTGCTAGGGGGGCATAAGTATATCACTGTTTTTGTTCACTGTTATTGTAAGTCTGAGGACGGGGGTGAAACCCCGAAACGTCACGAAGTAAAATTATTTTGAAATTCAAACAGAGAGTGCCTGCTTCTTTTTGGGATTGTTTGCACTTTTGCTGTGCACCCCGGATTACAATTGAGAGTGCTTTTCCACTGGATCTTGCTTTATATATATATATATATATATATATACATATATTATATACATATATTTTCTACATTATATACATATATTTTCTACATTATATATATATATATATATATATATATATATATATATATATATATATATATGTGTGTGTGTGTGTGTGTGTGTGTGTGTGTGTGTGTGTGTGTGTGTGTGTATATATATATATATATATATATATACATATATATACATATATATATATATATATATATATATATATATATATATATACACACACACACACATATACATATACACACTAGGGTATAAAGTTCAATTGAAAGGTAAAGTATATGATACAAAGATAATAATGCCTGGGACCAAGGTGTACTCCAGAATAGACACCTCAAAATAATAATACAAATAAATATAAAATGTCCCAGCACTAACAAGGAGTCAATATGCAAATAAAGGTCATATCTAGTCATGTATGCTGAAGTGAAAAAATAACTCATTTTAATATATAATAGTGAGAATACATATATAATGCACAATTCTGCAAGGATACGTCCCCAGCATATAAAACTCCAATAGACGTCAGTCCATGACATAAAATAAGCCAAGCCCTTGTCAAGAGTGTCCAATTTTAGACAACATGTGCCTTCTGAGTATAGGTAAAATGTAAACTTGAATATAGATGCAGCAGGGTTATATGCAAGCGTTTAGAAATGCAAAGCTTTTAAGCATATTGATTAAGCAGTTCATGCAAAAGGGTTAATGTAAGTAACTATGTCCTCAGCTTAAATTTCATGTGCAAGGTGTAAGGAGTAATACCGGCACTTAAGAACAGTACGCCAGTAATTATGCAGTCCGAATGGGTCAGAATGAAAGGAACAAACTACGCTCTATAAGCGATCTCACCCAGTCCTCCGGGGATTTATGCACAAGTGATCCTCCTCTTCAGCTAGGTATGCCATCCACACTACAAGTAGTACCCTTCCGTTGAAAGACACTGCTTTACATACAAGGCATCCCAGAAGTATCACAGCAGTTTCAAAGGTCCCGCTTGCATCGTCTCAGTCTGGCGCCTGACAAAACACACACAGGCGACGCGCGTTTAGGGCTCTGCCCTTCCACTTGGCCTGTTGATCCAGGCTGCAACTCGTCTATTTGAAGCAAATCTCATGAGATGAAGTATGCCATCTAGTGGCTGACACTCATAATGAGATTGTAAGTGGTTGCTCATATGATTTTAGCCGGAAGAAGTATCCACAGCATAGCTTATGTTCATTTTGCAAAAGGCAATTATTCGGCAAACACCTTACATGAACTTAAATGTGTACAATACATCATCTTACAAATAAAAACAGAAAAGCAACTTCTATATAATAATGAACATTAATAAAACTATAAATGTTGAAATTGAAAAACATCCTAAAAAATAATAAAGAATAATAATGGAGGACAGAAAGGAGTACATACATCAGATGCCTCTATTTTGTATTTAATTCTTTTATGTTATGAAATAGGTTTCTATATTATTACTAAGATCTATATTGAAAACGTGATTCAACTTCTCCTATCAAACCAAATAAGCTCACACTCGATCCCAAATGAGATTATAATGTACTAGATTAAAAATACAAAAAGATTTGGTTTAGCTCCACCTGAAATTACAGATGAACCACAGTCCCTATAAAAGGTGCCCCATGTAATCTCCCTATTTAAACCAAAGGGGATCATAGAGTCCAATTTTTGGATCCATAGTGCTTCTTTTTCAAACAGCAATTTTTGCCTGTTATCTCCTCTTCTCAGAGGACCTACACCATCCACTACCTAAAACTTCAATTGACTCATGTCCATACAGTGTAAAATGGTGGGCGACTGGGGCAGAAGAAACTAATTTACCTATCGCTGTCTTATGTTGCCTAATCCTATATGCATTTTGTTGTTTCTCCAACGTAAGCCACATGGGCATTTAATTACGTAAACAAGAAATTGTGACTCGCAAGTGTAGTGACCTCTAATGGGCAGACGCTTCCCAGATCTAGGATGAGTTACAGTGTTACCTGTTTGAATCAAATTGCACTGTGCACAATTATTGCAAGGGAAGGTTTCATTTAATATATCTGGACTATCCTGAGCAGTTGCTCATTTTATGTCATGGACTGACGTCTATTGGCATTTTATATGCTGGGGACACCCAATGATACTGTTTTTTTACTATGTTTTTGCATCCTTGCAGAATTGTGCATTATATATGTGTTCTCACTATTACATATTAAAATAGTTATTTTTTCACTTCAGCATACTTATGACTAGATATGACATTTATTTGCATACCGACTCCTTGTTAGTGCTGGGACATTGTGTATTTGTGTGTGTATATATATACATACATACATACATACATACACACACACACACATATATATATATATATATATATATATATATATATATATATATATATATATATGTGTGTGTGTGTGTGTGTGTGTGTGTGTGTGTGTGTGTGTGTGTGTGTGTATGTATGTATGTATGTATTACATACATACACACACACACACATATATATATATATATATATATATATATTTATACAAACATTTTTCACAACAAAGGAACTATGGGATATGTAGGATAAATTTAGCGTTTGAAAAACTGGACAAAAACTTGCATTAGAAGGAATCCCAATCTCTTAGGGATTAATTCAGCACATTTTACCACTAAAAAGGAGAAATAACTAGGACTTGTAAAGCAAACAGAAAAAATAAAAATTCCCCTAAACAGTCTAATGCATACTGCAGAGCTTGATACAGAATAGACCTGGCGATAAAAGGAACCATGTTTCACCCCCAGACTCATGTCCGACAGCTGGAAACTCTGTATCTGGTTGTGTGTGCGAGTGGGGAAGGGAGTTAAGACCAAAGTGATTAAGTAAATTAAAAACCCATTTCAGCCTGTAAAAGAGCCTCTCTCATTGTGAAGGTAATCAAACTATCCTCTACCTCGTCTGATTTTTAATCCTAATTGCAGCCAATCATGGGGCATTTAGAGACATAGGCAGTGAACCCCTGCCCCATCAGGCAGTCATACTGGGGGTGTTTGTCTACTAATATGCTTAGGTAGCCCCCTCTGTTATATAGATTTAATTCCAATATGAATGGCCGATGATTGATATTCATTCTTATGTAACCACTACATTATATGTTTTCTGGACCAGTATCTATAGCAACGGTCCTCCTGTGAATGACCAGGGATTGCATAAACCTATATTAGGGATGCAATAGTGCTACGTTTAGTTTAACACTAGCAGAGCACAGTATTCAATTACTATTTAATAAATACTGTACCTGTAAAATAGTGACAATCACTGTAGTAAAATTTGCCAGACTATAACACTGAGACACAGATTGCACTGTAATGCTGTAAACAGAGTGAACTAAGCATAACAAAATGGTGCCAGTTACTTTTCTCACAATCTCACGACGATTACTGCACTGTTTCAAAATCCTTGGAGGTTTCACTTCTGCTCCACAAAGCGCTGTATTAATGTAGCGCTTCAAAGTGAAGCGCTGTAAAGTGAGGTATACCTGTAATATTGTGTTACTTTTTATACTCAACTGTTTAACTTGCATGCAAATTTTAAAGGAAAATAAAATTTGAATTTGAAATACCAACAACCACATTTAAAATTCACTCAGGAATATTTTTGCATTATACTTTATGTTGCCAAATGTTTTAGAAAAGCTATTACAGCTTTCATGGTAGCTATTTTTGTGCAGACTGGCTGACAAGCATATCTGAATCTGATATTCATGTATGACAAAACCTGTGACATGTCAATAAAATACATCAAATTGTAAAAAGAATAATGATAATACTCTATTCATTTAATAGTTATTTTGGATTTCTGGGTGCAAAGAATCTCAACTTCTGGGAGGTTTGTTATATTTACAAGAAAATAGAATGACTTACCTTGCCTTGCTGTATATTCATTGTCCTCTATCAATCTTGCCAAGCCAAAGTCAGCAATTTTACATACTAGGTTTTCTCCTACAAGGATGTTAGCAGCCCTGAGGTCTCTGTGAATATAGTTCATTCTCTCAATATAAGCCATACCATCTGCGATCTAGTGAAAATAAAAATATATTACTAGCATACACTCTTACTCTCATTAACCCCTTAATGACCACAGCACTTTTCCATTTTCTGTCCGTTTGGGACCAAGGCTATTTTTACATTTTTGCGGTGTTTGTGTTTAGCTGTAATTTTCATCTTACTCATTTACTGTACCCACACATATTATATACCGTTTTTCTCGCCATTAAATGGACTTTCTAAAGATACCATTATTTTCATCATATCTTATAATTTACTATAAAAAAAATTATAAAATATGAGGAAAAAATTGAAAAAAACACACTTTTTCTAACTTTGACCCCCAAAATCTGTTACACATCTACAACCACCAAAAAACACCCGTGCTAAATAGTTTCTAAATTTTGTCCTGAGTTTAGAAATACCCAATGTTTACATCTTCTTTGCTTTTTTTGTAAGTTATAGGGCCATAAATACAAGTTGCACTTTGCTATTTCCAAACCATTATTTTTCAAAATTAGCGCTAGTTACATTAGAACACTAATATCTTTCAGGAATCTCTGAATATCCATTGACATGTATATAATTTTTTTTAGTAGACATCCCAAAGTATTGATCTAGGCCCATTTTGGTATATTTCATGCCACCATTTCACCGCCAAATGCGATTAAATACAAAAAATCGTTCACTTTTTTACAATTTTTTTCACAAACTTTTGGTTTCTCACTGAAATTATTTACAAACAGCTTGTGCAATTATGGCTTAAATGGTTGTAAATTCTTCTCTGGGATCCCCTTTGTTCAGAAATAGCAGACATATATGGCTTTGGCGTTGCTTTTTAGTAATTAGAAGGCTGCTAAATGCCACTGCGCACTACACGTATATTATGCCCAGCAGTGAAGGGGTTAATTATGGAGCATGTAGGGAGCTTCTAGGGTTAATTTTAGATTTAGTGTAGTGTAGTAGACAACCCCAAGTATTGATCTAGGCCCATTTTGGTATATTTCATGCCACCATTTCACCGCCAAATGCGATCAAATTAAAAAAAACATTAAATTTTTCACAATTTTAGGTTTCTCACTGAAATCATTTACAAACAGCTTGTGCAATTATGGCACAAATGGTTGTAAATGCTTCTCTGGGATCCCCTTTGTTCAGAAATAGCAGACATATATGGCTTTGGCGTTGCTTTTTGGTAATTAGAAGGCCGCCAAATGCCGCTGCATTTCACACGTGTATTATGGCTAGCAGTGAAGGGGTTAATTATGTAGCTTGTAGGGAGCTTGCAGGGTTAATTTTAGCTTTAGTGTAGAGCTCAGCCTCCCACCTGAAACATGAGACCCCCTGATCTCTCCCAAACAGCTCTCTTCCCTCCCCCACCCCCCAATTGTCCCCGCCATCTTAAGTACTGGCAGAAACTCTGCCAGTACTAAAATAAAAGCTATATTTGGGTTTTTTTTTTTTTTTTTTTTTAGCATATTTACATATGCTGCTGTGTAGGATCCCCCCTTAGCCCCCAGCCTTACTGATCCCCCACCAAAGAGCTCTCTAACCCTCCCCCTCTGCCTTAATGGGCGCCATCTTGGGTACTGGCAGCTGTCTGCCAGTACCCAGTTTAGTGAATAATGTGCCTTTTTTTTAAAATAAAAACCCTTTTCTGCAGTGTAGCTTCCCCCCCCCCCCCAAGATCAACCCCCCACCCCTTCCACATCAATTAGCTGTTATTTACACTTTCAAAAAGTTAATTCAAGTACTTTTTAAACTTGATTTTTCTGTAGTGTAGCGGTTCCCTCCCGCTCCCGCCCCGTGCACGCTCCCACCCACCAACGATACCGGCCACCGATGTCCGGTGCAGAGAGGGCCACAGAGTGGCTCTCTCTGCATCGGATGGCCAAGGGGGGTTATTGCAGGATGCCTCCATATCGAGGCATCACTGCAATAACCGGAAAGCAGCTGGAAGCGAGCAGGATCGATTCCAGCTGCTTTCCACACCGAGGACGTGCAGGGTACGTTCTCAGGCATTAACTGCCTTTTTTTTTGAGGACGTACCCTGCACGTCCTCGGTCGTTAAGGGGTTAAAGGGACACTAAACCCACATTTTTTTCTTTCATGATTCAGATAGAGCATGCAATTTTAAGCAACTTTCTAATTTACTCCAATTATCAATTTTTCTTCGTTCTCTTGCTATTTTTATTTAAAAAGCAGGAATGTGATGCATAGGAGCCGGTCTATTTTTGGTTGAGAACCTGGGTTATGCTTGCTTATTAGTGGGTAAATGTAAGCCTCCAATAAGCAAGCGCTATCCATGGTGCTGAACCTAAAATGGGCTGGCTGCTATGATTTACATTCCTGCTTTAAATAAAGATGGCAAGAGAACGAAGACAAATTGATAATAGGAGTAAATTAGAAAGTTGATTAAAATGTCATGTTCTATCTGAATCATGAAAGAAAAAAAATTGGGTTCAGTGTCTCTTTAATTTTTTTTCTATCATTCAGATACAGAATACAATTTTTTTTTTTTTCAATTTACTTCTGTTAACAAATTTGTTTCATTCTTATGTTATTCTTTGTTGAAGATATACCTAGTTAGGTAGAGTGCACATGCCTGAAGCCGCTAAGACAGGACATTGTGCTGCCATCTAGTGCTCTTGTGAGCAAAAAAACATTGTTGCAAAACTGCTTACATATAGTACTGCAGACACGTGCATACTCCTGAGGTTACATTCCTGCTTTTCAACAAAGGATAACAAGAAAAGAAAGAAAATTTTATAATAGAAATAATACGGAAAGTTGATTAAAATTGTATGTTCTATCTCAATCATGAAAGAAAACTTTTGGGTTTTATGTCCTTTTAATGTAGTCTACACTCAACTAAATAAGTAAAAAATTGTTTTCACCTGTGCCGCCATGTCAACAAGTTGTGGCAGCTTTAAATATTTTCCTTCTCCTTCTTTAAGGAAATCGAGCAGGCTCCCTATGAAAAAAAATATATTATTAAATCAGATGACATAATTATTACGTAAAAAACAGAAATTTATCAGGTAAAAATAAATTCTTTCTCCTACGGTGTGTCCGGTCCACGGCTTCATCCTTACTTGTGGGATATTCTCTTCCCTACAGGAAGTGGCAAAGAGAACACAACAGCAGAGCTGTCCATATAGCTCCCCCTCTAGCTCCGCCCCCCAGTCATTCGACCGACGGTCAAGAGAAAAAAAGGAGAATCATAGGGTGCAGTGGTGACTGTAGTGTACAAAAACAAAAATGTTAAACCTGACTAAAAGCCAGGGCGGGCCGTGGACCGGACACACCGTAGGAGAAAGAAATTTATCAGGTAAACATAAATTCTGTTTTCTCCTACATTGGTGTGTCCGGTCCACGGCTTCATCCTTACTTGTGGGAACCAATACCAAAGCTTTAGGACACGGATGAAGGGAGGGAGCAAGTCAGGTAACCTAAACGGAAGGCACCACTGCTTGTAAAACCTTTCTCCCAAAAATAGCCTCCGAAGAAGCATATCGAATTTGTAAAATTTGGCAAAAGTATGCAGAGAAGACCACGTCGCTACCTTACAGATCTGTTCAACAGAAGCCTCATTCTTGAAGGCCCATGTGGAAGCCACGGCTCTAGTAGAATGAGCAGTAATTCGTTCAGGAGGCTGCTGTCCGGCAGTCTCATAAGCCAATCGGATGATGCTTTTTAACCAAAAGGAAAGAGAGGTAGCAGTAGCTTTCTGACCTCTCCTCTTACCAGAATAGACGACAAACAATGAAGATGTCTGTCTGAAATCCTTTGTTGCTTCTAGATAGAATTTTAAAGCACGAACCACATCTAGATTGTGTAACAAACGTTCCTTTTTGGAAACTGGATTAGGACACAGAGAAGGAACAACTATTTCCTGGTTAATATTCCTATTGGAAACCACCTTCGGAAGAAAACCAGGTTTGGTACGTAAAACGACCTTATCTGAATGGAACACCAGATAGGGTGAATTACACTGCAAAGCAGACAATTCAGAAACTCTTCTAGTAGAAGAAATAGCAACCAAAAACAAAACTTTCCAAGAAAGTAACTTAATATCTATGGAATGTAAAGGTTCAAACAGAACCCCTTGAAGAACTGAAAGAACTAAATTCAGACTCCATGGAGGAGTCACAGGTCTATAGACAGGCTTAATTCTGACCAACGCCTGAACATCTGGCACAGCTGCCAGACGTCTGTGTAACAAGACAGACAGAGCAGATATCTGTCCCTTTAAAGAAATGGCTGACAGACCTTTCTCCAGACCTTCTTGGAGAAAGGAAAGAATCCTTGGAATTCTAATTTTACTCCATGAGTAACCCTTGGATTCGCACCAATAGAGATATTTCTGCCATATCTTATGGTAAATTCTCCTGGTTACAGGCTTTCTAGCCTGAACCAGAGTATCTATAACAGATTCCGAAAACCCACGCTTAGATAGAATCAAGCGTTCAATCTCCAAGGAGTCAGCTGCAGAGAAACTAGGTTTGGATGTTCGAATGGACCTTGCACTAGAAGGTCCTGTCTCAATGGTAGCTTCCATGGTGGAGCCGATGACATATTCACCAGGTCTGCATACCAAGTCCTGCGTGGCCACGCAGGAGCTATTAGAATCACCGAAGCCTTCTCCTGTTTGATCCTGGCTACTAGCCTGGGGAGTAGAGGAAACGTTGGAAAGACATACGCTAGATTGAATGACCAAGGCGCCACTAATGCAACTACCAATGTCGCCTTGGGATTC
The DNA here is from genome assembly GCF_027579735.1 of Bombina bombina. NCBI lineage: Eukaryota > Metazoa > Chordata > Amphibia > Anura > Bombinatoridae > Bombina > Bombina bombina. Next base: position 835,296,326 of record NC_069503.1, on the reverse strand, counting down.
CTGGACCTGGACCCGTAGCGTGGAACCTTGGAGTTCTGACAAGACACCATCAGATCCAGATCTGGAATGCCCCATAGTGAGTTAACTGGGCAAAGACCTCCGGGTGAAGTTCCCACTCCCCCAGATGGAAAGTCTGACGACTCAAATAATCCGCCTCCCAGTTGTCTACTCCTGGGATGTGAATTGCAGATAGATGGCAGGAGTGATCCTCCGCCCATTTGATGATCTTGGATACTTCTCTCATCGCCAGGGAACTCTTCGTTCCTCCCTGATGATTGATGTACGCTACAGTCGTCATGTTGTCCGACTGAAATCTTATGAATTTAGCCTTCGCCAGTTGAGGCCAAGCCAGGAGCGTATTGAATATCGCTCTTAATTCCAAAATTTTTATCGGGAGAAGAGATTCTTCCCGAGACCATAGACCCTGAGCTTTCAGGGAGTCCCACACCGCGCCCCAGCCTAGGAGACTGGCGTCGGTCGTGACAATGATCCACTCTGGTCTGCGGTCACCATTAGACCGATAACCTCCATGCACTGAGCCACAGACGGCTGAACAATGGTATGAAGGACTCGACAAGCTTTTGAGAGTTTTGACTTTCTGACCTCCGTCAGAAAGATTTTCATTTCTACCGAATCTATTATTGTTCCCAAGAAGGGAACCCTTGTGACCGGGGACAGAGAACTCTTTTCTACATTCACCTTCCACCCGTGAGACCTTAGAAAGGCCAGAAAGATATCCATATGAGCCTTGGCTCTGGGAAGAGACGACGCCTGTATTAAGATGTCGTCTAGGTAAGGTGCTACTGCAATGCCCCGCGGTCTTAGTACCGCTAGAAGGGACCCTAGCACTTTTGTGAAAATTCTTGGAGCGGTGGCCAACCCGAAAGGAAGGGCCACAAACTGCTAATGCTTGTCCAGAAAGGCGAATCTTAGGAACTGATGGCGATTTTTGTGGATTGGAATATGCAGGTATGCATCCTTTAGGTCCACAGTAGTCATGTATTGACCCTCCTGGATCATAGGCAGAATTGTTCGAATTGTTTCCATTTTGAATGATGGAACTCTGAGAAATTTGTTTAGGATCTTTAAGTCCAGAATTGGCCTAAACGTTCCCTCCTTTTTGGGAACTACAAACATGTTTGAGTAAAAACCCAGTCCTTGTTCTGCTTTTGGGACTGGGTGAATCACTCCCATTTTGAAAAGGTCTTCTACGCAATGTAAAAATGCCTGTCTCTTTGTCAGGTCTGAAGACAAGCGAGAAATGTGAAACCTTCCCTTTGGGGGAAGGTCCTTGAATTCTAGGAGATACCCCTGAGATACAATCTCTAAAGCCCAGGGGTCTGGAACATCTCTTGCCCAAGCCTGAGCAAAGAGAGAGTCTGCCCCCCACCAGATCCGGTCCCGGATCGGGGGCTATCCTTTCATGCTGATTTGGTTGGAGCAGCAGGCTTCTTGGCCTGTTTCCCCTTGTTCCAGCCCTGCAATGGTTTCCATGCTGGCTTGGGCTGGGAAGTGTTACCCTCTTGTCTAGAGCCTTGAGCGTTAGAAGCTGGTCCGTTCCTGAATTTGCGAAAGGAACGAAAATTAGGCTTATTCTTTGCTTTGAAAGGCCTATCCTGTGGAAGGGCATGGCCCTTTCCCCCAGCGATGTCTGAAATAATCTCTTTCAACTCTGGCCCGAATAGGGTCTTACCCTTGAAAGGAATATTAAGCAATTTTGTTTTTGACGACACATCCACCGACCAAGATTTTAGCCAAAGCGCTCTGCGCGCCACTATTGCAAAACCTGAATTTTTCGCCTCTAACTTAGCTAATTGAAAAGCGCCATCTAAAATAAAAGAATTAGCCAATTTCAGTGCGTGAATTCTGTCCATGACTTCATCATATGGAGTCTCCTTCTGTAGCGAATTTTCTAGTTCATCGAACCAAAAAGACGCCACTGTGGTGACAGGAATAATACACGAAATTGGTTGAAGAAGAAAACCTTGCTGAACAAAAATTTTCTTCAGCAATCCTTCTAATTTTTTATCCATCGGATCTTTGAAAGCGCAACTGTCCTCTATTGGAATAGTTGTGCGCTTAGCTAATGTTGAAACAGCCCCCTCTACCTTAGGAAATGTCTGCCATGCGTCCCTTCTGGGGTCAACAATGGGGAACATTTTCTTAAATATAGGAGGGGGAACAAAAGGAACACCTGGCTTCTCCCACTCCTTAGTCACTATGTCCGCCACCCTCTTGGGTATCGGAAAAGCATCAGTGTGCACAGGGACCTCTAAGAATTTGTCCATTTTGCACAATTTCTCTGGAATCACCAAAGGATCAGAATCATCCAGAGTAGCTAGCACCTCCTTAAGCAGAGCACAGAGGTGTTCCAGCTTAAATTTGAATGCAACTATATCAGGCTCTGCCTGCAGAGAAATCTTTCCTGTGTCAGAAATTTCTCCTTCAGACAGGCCCTCCCTCACCGCCAAATCAGATTGATGTGAGGGCATAATAGATAAATTATCCTCAGTGTCTGCCTGCTAATCCTCTGTATTTAAAACTGAGCAATCGCGCTTTCTAGGATAAGCTGGCAGTTTGGATAAAAAAGCTGCTAGTGAATTATCCATTACTGCTGCTAACTGCTGCATAGTAACCGCCATTGGCGCGCTAGATGAACTAGGTATCGCTTGCGTGGGCAATGCTGGAGTTGACACAGAAGGAGAGGATGATGAACTATCCCCACTACCTTCATTTAAAGAATCATCTTGGGCAACATCTTTAAATGTGACAGTACTGTCCTTAATTTGTTTGGACCCTATGGCACAAAAATGTAATGGTGGAACCACCTTGGCCTCCGTACACACAGAACACAGGCTATCTGAAGTCATAGACATGTTAGACAAACCTAGGCAGCTCTATAATGCAAGAAAAATAATTTTATACAAAACCGTTACTGTCTCTTTAAATAATAAAGAAGCACACTTTATTACTGAAACGTCAGAAAAATATCAAAGAAAAATCCGATCTTTCTGAAATTTTCACCGTAGTGTCTTAAAGCTATGAAAATATTGCACAATAATTTTCAGACCAATTGACCCTTAAATGCCCAAACCGGAGCTAGTAACAGCAATTAACCGGTTAATACACTACAGTCCCCTGCCACAGTCTTATGGGTTAACCAAAAACGAAATAAACCTCTTAAAAGTCCTTTTCTAAGCCTCTTGACCTTCCACGTGAAGCTGCATGAACCTCCTGATGAAAGGCAACTGCGCAACTGAGGCGCAAAAATGAGGCCTCCTCCCTCTGCATTCCAGAGTGAAGGGGCCTTTCTGACAAATATAGGTGTCTAAACGGCTGCCAGGGGCAAAAAAACATACCCAAAAGTGTTTTAAATTTGAGAAAAAACACTTTAAAGTCACATAAGCATGATAAAAAATAAACGACTTAGCCCACAATAGTGTCAACCAGCAGAGAGCCCAAATTATAAGCCTTAATACTGTTACTGAGTCTAAGAAAATAGCTTACCTATCCCAGAAGGGATAACTGACAGTCTTCTAGCATTACTTGATCTTGTTAGAAAAGTGACTGATCATACCTGAAGCAGATAAGCCTGCAAACTGTTCCCCCTTGAAAGTTCTCTGGTTTAACAGTCCTGCGTGGGAACAGCAATCGATTTTAGTTACTGGTGCAAAAATCATACTCCTCTTAAACAGAAATCTTCTTCATTTTCTGTTGCAGAGTAAATAGTACAAACCGGCACTATTTTAAAATAAACTCTTGATAGAAGAAATAAAAAAACTACAACTAACACCACATACTCTTTACCACCCCCGTGGAGATGCTACTTGTACAGAGCGGCAAAGAGAATGACTGGGGGGGCGGAGCTAGAGGGGGAGCTATATGGACAGCTCTGCTGTTGTGCTCTCTTTGCCACTTCCTGTAGGGAAGAGAATATCCCACAAGTAAGGATGAAGCCGTGGACCGGACACACCAATGTAGGAGAAACATCTTATTCTCCCTACTCTACCATAGTGAGGTACATCAGCAATCGGGGTTTAGATGGAAATGTTTGTGTATATATAGCTATAAAATAGTCAAACTGCAGTTCCTTAGTTTACGTTCAATCACATGGTACATTATAAGCCCAATTTTTTTTTTTTTTTTTAAATACGGTTAAATTTTTATAGGATTAGCACATTACAGAAATATTTTACAGTGTATTGGTTAAGCAGGTCCCCATATGGTGCTAGATACTTAGAATAGTTTTGCCTGAAAATTGGTATGAAGATATATTTGGGCTGAAAAAAAACAAACAAAGAATACACACACACAGTGTGTGTGTGTGTGTATGTATATATATATATATATATATATATATATATAATTGCTAAAAATTACTTTCTACACAGCTTAAGCAAAGTGAATTGAAATAATGTATTACTTGTGGAATAATCATTTTATTTTTGTAATACATCTCTTCATTATTAGTCACATATTATTCTATTACTTTATACACAGTTTATCTAAGTAAATATCTTATTTCCCTCTTGGTTTATAGTGACAGTACCAAATTACAAATATGAGAACATTATGAAAGGAATTATACCATTATTTCTAGTTTTTGGGCACAAGACTAGTATCAGAAATGTTCTAACAGAAGAATGATATGGGCATCTCATCAGCTCCGAGTGCTAATAATTAACATTTTGTGGCTAAGATTTTGTTTATAGTCTTCTCTTTACCTTTTGTCATAAATTCAGTAACAATATAGATTGGCTCTTCAGAAACAACAGCATACAGGGGCACTAATTTATCGTGCCTAAGTTTCTTCATAATTTGGGCCTCTTGCAAGAAGGCTTCAGGCATCATTGTTCCAGGCTTTAGTGTTTTAATAGCAACTTTTGTTGTTCCATTCCAAGTACCTAGGTTTAAATAAAGTAAACACAAAACATAAAAACACGGAGAACATGAAATGTAATACAAACAATAATTAAAAAGTACACATACAGGCACTTCCTGTTTCATTTTAAACTTAAAGGGATATAAAACAGGCTGAGATTGGCGCATATCCTAAAAGGGCTAATTAAAAATAGTTTGCATAAAAAATGGTTTAAAAATTGCTGGCAAGTATTTTAAAATAATTTTCAAAAATAAGCTAAATTAATTACATAGCTAAACTGCCTTGAGCAGCCAACTCCATCCCCCCCCCCCTTATCAGTATTTAGATACAGGCATTCATTGTATTTCAACTAATTTCACAGCTTCTAGGCATGCTCCAGCAGATAATCCCTATGCAGTTTTGTATTCTACCAAAACCAACAATAGATATGAATACAGCCATAAAATGAATTGTGTGGGGGGAGATAGAGCTTTACAATTCAGAAACTAAAAAGAAAGTGTTAATGGCGAGGCACTGCAGGTAAAGTAATTAAAGTACGTATTATTATATTTTCTTTATAACCCAACTTGTTTTATGTCCCTTTAAAACAGATTTTTCTTAAAGGGACATGAAAGTCAAAATGTAACTCATGATTCAGATAGAGCATGTCAATTTAAAACAATTAATAATTTCCCTTCTATTATTTTACTTTATAAATTTACTTTGTTCTCTTAGTAACCTGTGTTGAAAAGCATATGTACATATGCTCAGCAGTAGCAATGCGCTACTGTGAGCTAGCTGGTAATTGGTGGCTACATACATTTATCTCTTGTCATCAGATGTGTTTAGCTAGATCCCAGTAGTGTATTGCTGTTTTGGAGTTGACTTGAACTATGTGTTTAGCCTCTTTGTAGGGCTTAAGCACATAGTTATATACAAGCAATAGTGAATTAATAAAATGCTCTAACATATTAGTGCATTTTATTTTTTGCACTTTTATGTCACTTTTAAGAAAAAAAAAAGCTATTAACATATTGAATAGCTGCTGTGTATTAACCCCCTTGCACCAATCAGACGTAGATATACATTGCCCATTGTACCGCATAATGTATAGCTACAATTGACCTTCAGGAAGCTCCAGCGGTCTCGGATGTGAAGTGACAACAGAGACTTGCTCTTCCTGGGATGCTGCTTTCCATATGAATGCAGACAGCCTGATTGTTACAGACAGTGACACGAGATATTGTACTCAATTTCATTTAGTTCATATTGAATGGGAAGTATTTAAACATGTTGATATATCATTTTTTGGCCAGAAATAAAAAGTGAAGTAAACAAAAAAAAAAAAAAAAAAACCTCTTACATTTTAATAGAAATAAATGCAGCATTATTGGTTGTGTACTTCATACTAACGTTCATTGGTTGACAGGTGCTCTCTGCTAATGACCACATTTAAATGCTGCTCTTTTATTGCAATGATAGGAACATTTTGCATATAATGTCTCTAAGAACATTAAATAACTGAATCACAGCCATTATGGAACAGCTGTAAATGTAATATCTACTCTGAGTTTAGCACAAGATTTGTGAGCCTGCTCTTTAGCACAGCATTTGATCCAGAATAACATTTTATAAAAGAGACTATATTATTGTCAAAAAATAGATAGATGGGTAAACTCATTTTATTGCCATTGATTGTATGCACTGAATAGAATATATGAAGAGGTGTAGCAATTATATGGCTGTACCAGTATGAGTGCATAACTTTATATGAGGTTACTTGCATAGTATTTATATACAGTACATGCACAGAGGAAAGGGCCTGTGACATCACAGATGAACCTTTATAGAGAGTTTATATCACTTGTCTTGTGAGTATATTAAATCTTAGCAGGAACAATTTCATGTTCAAATGTAAAGTTCATATTAAAATTAATTAATGCAGGGCCAATCTTAAAGGGACATTAAACTCAAATTTTTTCTTTCTTGATTAAGATAAAGCATGCAATTTTAAGCAACTTTCTAATTTACTCCTATTATCAAATTTTCTTTATTCTCTTGGTATCTTTATTTGAAAAGCAGCAATGTAAGTTTAGATGCCGGCCCATTTTTGGCTAACAACCTAGGTTGTTCTTGCCAATTGGTGGATTCATTTATCCGACCAATAAACAAGTGCTGTCCAGGGCTGAACCAAAAAATAGCTTAGATTCCTTCTTTTTCAAATAAAGATAGCAAGCGAACGAAGAAAAATTGATAATAGGAGCAAATTAGAAAGTTGCTTAAAATTGCATGCTCTATCTGAATCACGAAAGAAAAAAATAAAGGGCTTACTAAGTTAATACAACTTACTGATGAGAGGTTTAATATAAGAACCTTTGAGAGCATTGCCAGTGAATTTGATCTCCCCAAGAAGAGTTTTTTTGCATACCTGCAGTTAAGTCATTTTATAAATAATAAATCTAAGTTAGGGAGCTGGTCGGAAGGTTTTGAAGAAATTGGAGATTATATTAATTTATATAATCAAGGAAAGCATTCAATTTCACTGTTATATAAAATTTTACTGGCAAAGCAAGGACAACTAAACTTCGAACAATATATAAGATATTGGTCAAAACATTTCTCAGAAATCAATTGTGATTACATTAAGAAAGGTATTAAATGGTTGACCGAAGCTCGTCCCCGTTCCTCCTGGCATGAATCCTTCCTAAAATTACTTAATAATGCTTATATCTCACCGAAAAGATTGGCATTATGGTCCCCAGAAAATACTGGAACATGTTATAAAAGTTCTATGCCTAAGGCAGACCTGATGCATTGTTTCTGGCTCTGCCCAAAAATAAGACAATTCTGGCATGAGGTCAATTTTGTTCTGAATACTTAGCCCTGGAACCTAGAACTATTTTTTTCCTAAACACGACAGCTCAGAATTATGATTTGATCAATACCATTATACTAATAGGTCGCAATCTAATACTAAGAAATTGGAAACAGACGAGACCACCCCCCTTTAAGGTATTTTTAGAAGCGGTGAGACAACAGATTATGTTTGAACAACATAATATCCCAAACACACATAATAAATCAATTCAGCGTTTCTTCAATAAATGGGTAAAAATTATACAGACATACCCGCTCTCTATACAATATATCCTCACTAAAGCATTTCATAAAACAGACTACTTTGAAGGTCTGATATTAAGAGAGCTATTTCCAGTATCCTGGTTTTGAAAAGTCTCGGACCCTAAAATACTTTCTTTTGGCGCGGTGGAGGAGGACGATTAGGGGGTACAATAGGGGTTCGCCTTTCTTCTCTTTTTTTTTTTTTCCTCTCTTTCTTTTCCTTTTATTTTTCTAGATTAATAGAAATTGTGCAGTATGAACAAAAGTTTCTATTTTTGTGGTAAACATCAGTGCAATGCAGTATTTTGTTTGCTCTTGTTTCGTCCCTACAATTTTTATTCAATGTTTGGTGTTACAAAACATAATGCAGGGTACGGATGGAGAGTATAATTTGAGCAAATGTGTTATATTTTATTTTGTTTATATGACTGAAAAAACTTTACCCTGCGTGGTGCACAATGTGAGCAAATGAGCTCTGCTATATTTTTTGATACTGACGAAAAATTAAATAAACACGTTAAAAAAAAAAAAGAAGAAAAAATTTGGGTTCAGTGTCCCTTTAAGGTAGATGGACTAAATCTTAACAATACTTACTTACTGACTAAACAACCTTTCAGCCTGCTCCAGTCTTATATTTTTTGGTAAAACCAGACACAAACATCATAAACATACAGATTCTAGTGTTGGGTTCTGTTGATGTTGCAAAACACCTCTAAGCACTACTTGTGTTGTTATATGCTATAGTATCCCACACCACCCATGGTGAAAACTTCTTTCTTTGTTGAATGTGCCTTTAAACCATATATAACATTTAAAACCTTGCCCTTGATGACCTATAAAATAAAAAAATAGCTTTCAACAATTCTTCAGAAATAAATATCCTAGCATTATATAAAATGTATAAAGAAAGCTTTCCTGATCTGTATGAAAAGCATGTTGTAAGTCAAAGGAAGGAACTCTGCAACAGTTCTGTTAGCACCTTGTCTTTATCAAACACTAATTATGGTGCATCTGCTGTCAGCTGCGCCACACTTCAAGCTGTTGCTCTTGCTTGAAAACCATCTTCAGCCTGAGTTTACGTCAAGAGTATTTTTTAAATAGAAATAATTTCAAAGCATTTAAAATAAAATACAAACATTATGTAGCATAAACCAACAACTATTTGCTGAATTGATTCTAGAAACTATCCAAGATAAATATTAACAATTCATTTCCTAGCAGGGCCTCCATCAGGGGGTGACAGAGGTGACTCCTGTCAGGGGCCCAATGGGCCAGGGGGGCCCCATGAGGCAAGAACTAAAAAAAAAAAAAATGTTGGCAGACACCATTGGGTTCTACAGTAGAGTGCTAATTGAGCATGGGAAATGTTATTACAAGGAGTAAAGTATTAGCATTTGAGAGCATTTCCGAGTGTGCACTAAACCACTATGCACAGTGTGAGACAGACTTGGCACTTTGTTTGTACAGTGTGTGCCTGAGTCAAACGGCAGATCACTTTCATTTGCAGAGGACGTAGGACTTACTTAGCAAATATTTTTTATTTCTTTGTGCAATTTCGGATTGTAACTTCAGTGTGGTAGTAGTTGTATGGTGGGGCCAGGGGTCCATAAAAACACATTTTTTTTAGCAGCAGTGTATTTATGATTATTTGACAATGCTGTAGAAATTCTATATTTAAAACCATGCAGAAATGTTTCCTCCTCAATACACAAATGTTAGGTTCCCATTTAGCAGCAGATATGCATATATATATATATATATATATATATATATATAACATTTCAGTTTACTGCCCCGTTATGAAAGGACTTTCCAGATGCAAGGAGGCATTTTATGTAAGATTTTTACATCTTCATAAAATGCTATACTCTCAGACTAAGCTTGCTCAGTGTTTGAAATGAGACAGGTTAACTTAAAACTGTTCAGTTTACACTACAGCTGACTTAATTTTGAAATACATACCAACAAGCCTAAATCCTGCATTTAACCAGATCTAATGGTATGAGTACCACAACTTATGGTTCCACCAAGACCATATAGAGTACAGCATTTTCAAGTACAGTACAGATGGGAACATTTGTACACTACATTTGAAGTGGTGCTCTTGGTTGGGGGAAAAAACAAACATATATCAACCTTTTAAAAGTACTTTTCTTCATCTAGCCATCTACCTAGATTATTATTGTACAATTTTGAATTCACAGAATTATTTTTGTTTGCACATTTACAAATATGATTCTTTAAAAAGTAATCTCTTCATTTCTGCATTTTTTATCATGCATGTCACACACTGTTGATTTAGGGGATGCAAGGTGCATAAATGCTTCCTCCTGTGAGTGTTTCTGTGGGTGTCTGTGTTTATGTCTTTGTGCTTTGGTTTGTGTCTCTATGAGTGTGTATGTATTTTTGTGAGGATGGGTGTGTATGTCTTTGAGCTTTTTCTATGGGTGTCTCTGTGAGGGGGTGTGTATGTTTGTCTTTGTGTATTTTCTCTGGATGCCTCTGTAAGGGTGGGTGTGTATGTCCGTTTTCTGTGGATGTCTCTGTGAGGGTGTGTGTGTGTTTGTATGTATGCCTGTGTTTTCTGTAGATGTTTCTGTGAGGGTGTGTGTTTTCTGTGGGTGTCTCTGTGAGTGTGTGTGTATGTCGTTGTGTGTTTTCTGTGGATGCCTCAGTGAGGGTGTGTGTATGTCTTTCTGTGTTTTATGTGGTTGTCTCTTCGTGTGTGTATGTCTTTGTGTGTTTTCTGTGGATGTCTCTGTTTGTGTGTTTGTCTTTGTGCGTTTTCTAAAGTCTGTCTCTTTCGGTGTTTCCTTGGGTGTATGTGTCCATTGTCTGTTCCTTTTTAGGACATTTTTACCTTACTACTGATTATTCACATCTTTCTACAGACTTCGAGACTAATGAGACCTTTCCGGAAGTCACCTAATCCACCATTTAACCTTTAAATTATTGTTTAGGCAGTTCAGGGTCCTTCCTTTCAACCACTGCATGCTGTTGTCATCATTTAGTTTGCATCTTCCTTTACAAAAAGATAATCCGAACTCCATATTTTGTTTTCTAAATCTTTTTTTTTTTTTTTTACAAAACTGTAGTTTACCTCATTACTTGTCAGGTCAATGTAAACAAGTGCTGAGTGTCTGTTTCGGTGTCTGTTTCTTTGCGTGTCTGCTAGAGTGTCTATATGTGAAAGTGTGTGTTTCAGTGTGTCTGTGTGTTTGTATGTTTCTACCTTTACAACATTTCCAAGTTTAAATAGACACTTAAGAATAAAGTGCATATATACGTTTTAGTCACTTAGTCAAAAATTGCACATGTCAAAGAGGGGGAGGGGGCTGATCAATTTATTTTGATAGGGTTATTAGATTATGAGTAATTTGTTTTTATTTTTGATAACTTTGTTTATTTTTTGTAATTTAGAAAATTGTATTTTAATAAATTTAATTTATTTTATTGTAAAGTTAGTTTTTAGTGTAAGGCAGGTTAGGTTTTATTTTACAGGTAACTTTATATTTATTTTAACTAGATAGCTAGTAAATAGTTAATAACTATTTAATAACTAGTCTACCTAGTTAAAATAAATACAAACTTACCTGTGAAATAAAAATAAAACCTAAGATAGCTACAATATAACTATTAGTAATATTGTAGCTAGCTTAGGTTTTATTGTATAGGTATTTAGTTGTAAATAGGAATTATTTAGGTAATAATTGTATGTTTTATTTAGATTTATTTTAATTATATTTAAGTTTGGGGGTGTTAGGGTTAGACTTAGGCTTAGGGTTACATTAGGGTTAGGGGTTAATATATTTATGTAGTGATGTGGAAGGCAGGAGGTTTAGGGGTTAACTTATTTTAGTATATTTCGTTGTGGGGGGCTTGCGGTTTAGTGGTCAATAGGTTTATTAAAGCGGCGGTGTGGGCGGACAGCAGATTAGGGGTTAATATTTAAATAGTGATTGCGATGTGGGAGGGTGGCAGTTTAGGGGTTAATAGGTTTATTATAGTGGCGACGATGTCGGGGAGCGGCGGGATATGGGTTAATAATTTTATTTTAGTGTTTGCAATGCGGGGGGGCCCTCGGTTTAGGGGTTAATTGGTAGTTTATAGGTGTTAGTGTACTTTGTAACACTTTAGTTATGAGTTTTATACTACAGCTTTGTAACGTAAAACTCATAACTACTGACTTTAGATGGCAGAACAGATCTTGTCAGTATAGAGAGTGTACCGCTCACTTTTTGGCCTCCCAGGCAAACTCTTAATACCGATGCTATGGGAGTCCCATTGAAAAAGGACTTTTTTTTTTAAAGTGCTGTACTGAAGTTGCGTGACGGCCAAAAAGGTGTGCGGGACACCTATACCTACAAGACTTGCAATAGCAGCGTTAGGGAAAAAGCAGTGTTATGAAGCATAATGATGCTTTTTCACTCATAATGCAAAACTTGTAATCTAGCTGAATGAAAATAAAAAAGCCCCCCCCAAATAAAAACACCCCCTAATCTAAACTTAACTACTAATAGCCCTTAAAAGTTTCTTTTGTAGGACATTGCCCTAAGTTTATTATAGTGGTGACGATGTCGGGGAGGGGCAGAATGGGGGTCAATAAATTTATTATAGTGTTTGCGATGCGGGAAGGTCTCGGTTTAGGAGTTAATAGGTAGTTTATGGGTGTTAGTGTACTTTTTAACACTTTAGTTATGAGTTTTATGCTACAGCTTTGTAACGTAAAACTCACAAACTACTGACTATAGATGGAGGTACGGATCTTGTCAGTATAGGGTGTACCGCTCACTTTATGGCCTCCCAGGCAAACTCATAATATCGGCGCTATGGGAGTCCCATTGAAAAAGGTACTGACGTTAGGCGATGGACAAAAAGGTGTGCTGTACACCTATACCTACAAGACTTATAATAGCAGCATTAAGGAAAAAGCAGCATTATGGGCAATAACGTTGCTTTTCACTCATAATGCCAAACTCGTAATCTAGCTTAGTGTTTATCACTATATTAGAAATATATATACATTTCAGTGTACTCTGTACAGTATCAAGTTTTTCTACAATTTACACCTCACCCAAGTGAATACATTTGATCTGAACATCATTTTAACGATTTTTCCTGACTGATGACATGTTTGGTCGTTGTAATAAGGCTACTGCCAACTCCTAAACTGCTCTTTCGTTTTGGCATTCTGATAACCATAGAGAATGGCTGGAAGGCATTCCTTGTGTGAACATAACATGTCTTGTTGCTTCTTTAAGACTGAAAAAGAAACTTTATTTACTGATCAAAATCTAATACTGATTTTTATTTTGATCTGTTTCTCTACATCTATGTATCTAATGTCAAAAGTCTTCACCAAAAGACCATGGTTATTGGTAGTGAGACTATCATGCTCTTGAGTTCTTTCTTTGATTAACAGTCACCTTTTAGTATAATTTCCAGTACAATTATCACACTTTAAAGAGTTTATAGAAAACATAATTTATGCTTAACCGATAAATTAATTTCTTTCATGGTGGTGAGAGTCCATGATCCATTATTAATTTCTTTCATGGTGGTGAGAGAGTCCATGATTCATTACTCATTACCACTAGGAGGCAGAAAAGATTCCCTAAGAACTCTATAAAACCCCTCTCAGCTCACAGGTACCTCAGTCTAACGTATAGACGAACAAAATGATGTAGGAAAAAGGAGTACAATACAAAAAAGAAAAAAAAAAGGAGTAGGGAAAAGAAATGTGCTAAAAAAAGGGAAAAAACCCAACCCTGAACAAAACAGGGTGGGGTCTCACCACCATGAGAGTCCATGATACATTAGTCCTGGGAATAAATACCTAAGCTGTGGAGTCCACGAGTAATAACAGAAAAGCGTGGGATCTAGAAAACATTTTTTTTCACTGAATAAATAAATCCACTACTCCAAAAGAGCCCCAAAAAGGCAATAAAAAGTTGACAGGTAAAAACAAATTAACTTGAAAAAGCTACCTGAGCTACCAGAAGAAAAAAAAAACTGTGACCCAAAGGAACTAAAGCATGATAAAACATAACCAAATGAAGAGATCACTCTTCCAGGAGGAAAAAACTGAAGACTGGGAAAAAAACAAAAAAAACTCAGTCCTAGAATAAGAACAGCAGAAATAATTTCCTACCCAGGAAATAATTTTAAATACTATCCTCATAAGTAGGGAACTGCAACTTCCCCCTTATAATAGACATCAGCTACAATCATAACATAAACCAATCAGATTATATTAAAAAAGGCCAACCCTGAAAGGATCAAAACTGCTTATGCCCTTCTGAGACCCCCAGATGCCCCCAACCATTGTGTCTGTAAAATTACAAATCAAGAAGCATGAACAAAGAGAAGCCCTCAACATAAAGAGCTAATAGGTTAGCCACTAAGACAGAAATAGACTTGTTCTGAAAAGCAAATGGATCCACAGAGACAGAACCCTATATCATTGTAAAGGATATAAAGCTAAAGAAGATTCGTATAAGGGTGAGTAGACTAAACAACCACCAAGGCCACAAACATAAGACCTGTCAGCTCCATGCAAAGAACAACTGAAGGTTCTACAAGACAAAACCCTAGCTTCACCGTCTAAGTCCCAGAAAAGAAACCCTTATCTGAGAAACTAAGACTGTTTGGAAGAATTTTTTTTCCAACCAATGTTGTTGAAGAAACAACAACAGTCTGTATGAAACCAATACTGCTTGGACCAAGATATCATCCTGGCCAAGAAATACTTCAATACCCTGAAAAATTGATTACAGATCAAAAGAGGGTACCAGATAAAAAAGAACAAACTGCAAATCTCAGAAACTAAAAGATGCTCCTAGAAATAAGAACATAAAGGTATGCATTTTTAAAACAAATGAGGACATAACTGACCTGACAGAATAGTCCGAAGAGTTTCCATTTCATCAGTAGGAACTAAAGAAACTTGTTCAAGGTTTCTAGGTCAGAAAAGATCCAAAATTTCCCCCTACTTCTTAGAACAACAAATATATTGGAGTTCCCATCTACTGGAGACTTACAGGGAACCTAGAAACATAGGAAAGAAACCTTCCCTTGGGAGGACTTGATCTGAAACCTAAATAAATATCCTTGAAACTATAATAATAACCCAAAGAACTAGAGCAGACTGAAAATAAGCTTCCTGAAAAGAAAAATAACCTACCCCCTCAGATTTTTCACTCCTATTACAAGTTGAAAGTAAAAGTGATTGCTTGAGCGCAATTGAGGTTAACGAGCGTCGGTTTAGCGCGTCCTCAGAGGTTAATGGTTTGGCAAAACAAAAAAAGTGTCACAAAACACATCAAAAATACATTACAAAGTACACTTACACTCATAACAACATCTAACATACATATATAGACATACATTGGAGCCCTTTGCAGTCAAGTAGATGACAACATGAAACATCTATGCTGTGTATTTAGCAGAATATGTTCTCTCTCTCTCTCATTTTAATCAATATCTCAATTAACACAAGAACAATATCCAAAATTTTGACAAAACTGAGTTTTATAGAACATTTGTTTAGCTCATTACATGAAATTAAGGTTAATAATATAGCTAAGATTACAAAATCTTCAGGTTTACTCGAAGTAGGTGATGCACAAATGAATACACCCCACAACAAAAAATTACTACATCTAGTATTTTGTATGACCTCCATGATTTGTAAGGCAGCACCAAGTCTTCTAGGTATGGAATTAACAATTTGGCGACATATTGCAACATCTATCATTTTTCCATGCTTCAAGAACGACCTCTTTTAGAGCCTGGATGCTGGATGGATAGTGTCCCTTCAGAATTCCCCATAGGTCTTCGATTGGGTTCAGATCAGGAGACATACTTGGCCACTGCATCAGTTTCACCCTGTTCTTCTTCAGAAATGCAACAGTGGCCTTAGATGTGAGTTTTGGATCATTGTCATGTTGGAAAACTGCACGACGACCAAGGGCATGGAGTGATGGTAGCATCTTCTCTTTTAATATAGAGCAGTACATCTGTGAATTCATGATACCATCAATGAAATGCAGCTCCCCGACACCAGCAGCACTTATGCAGCCCACAGAAGGATATTGCCACCACCATGTTTCACTGTAGGTACCATGCATTTTTCATTGTACTCCTCATCTTTGCGAAACCATACAGTTTTGAAGCCATCAGTTCCAAAAACATTTATCTTGATCTCATCACTCCAGAGTACAGAGTCCCAGTAGTCTTCTTTTTCAGCATGTGTCCTGGCAAATTCTAGGGCTTTTTTGTGCATGGGCTTTAGGAGAGTCTTTCATCATGGACAACACCCATGCATGCCATTCCTCTGCAGTGTACACGGTATTGTGTCACAGGAAACAATCACCCCAGTTTGACTTTCTACTTCTTTAGCTAACTGCAGTGTACTTGCATTGCAATTTTCTTCAACCCTTCTCATCAGAAGATGCTCCTGTCGAGGTGTTAACTTCCATGGATCGCCTGGACGCCTCTATGAGATGGTTGCACTTCCATCTTTGTTACATTTTTGTATCACTTTTGCTACAGTATTCTAAATGATAAGTAAAGCTTTGCTGATCTTCTTGTAGGCTTCACATTTCTTGTGTAAATAAATTATTTTCTTTCTCAGGCCTTCTGACATTTCTCTTCCATGTGGTGCCAATGCTGAAAGCATGACATGGGAAGGGGTTTTCTTTGGTAAGTAACACCCTTTTATAAATCAACTGTCTCCTGGGCACCTGTTTAATGAATAATTAGACTAATCTGTAGTTGAATTCTTGTTAATTAGGAATTTGTTGTCAGACATTTAGCTTTGCTCCTATGACTTTCATTGGGGTGTATTAATTTTTGCAACATGGTCTTAAATGAATTTGTTTTTTATTTGTTTGTTATTTATTTGATTTTATTCGGGAAAAATACTTTGTTGTGGGTGCAATCAATGGCCCGCATTTGTGGGAGTATTTTTTAGTATAGTGTAGTATAGTGTTCCATAGAGGGTTTTCTGATAAATCTGTTGGGGTGTACTCATTTATGCTGAGCACTGTATATATACATATACACACACCCATATATATATATATATATATATATATATATATATATATATATATATATATATATATATATATATACATATATATACACACATACATATATAAAGATACACGTCAGATATATGAATAAATATGTATTTATGAATAAACAGAACATTTTCTATTATGTGAAGAACATTGACATTTGAAATATTCATATTTTCATGTTGGGTTAGCGCACTTAAGAATATGTAGGGTTTGCACGCGAGTAGGGTGCTTTCTCCATTTTTTTTTGCTTTTTGCTCCATTGACTTCTATGGGGGTATATGTTATCGCTTGCGCAATATTCTAAATTCGGCTTTTGACACATGTTGGGCTAGCGCAAACAGTTTACTTTCAACTTGTAATACGAGCGCAACCTGATGTGCACAAAAAAGTTTACATCTAGCCCAGTTAGCGCTTGAGTGGGAGCATTAAATAGAGCTCCACTTGTAATCTAGCCACCATAGCAACAGTAGGCAAAAGATATAACTTTTAAAAACCTTGCAGAAGGAATAAATTAATTGCCTGTCTTAGACCATTCCTAGAAACCATATCAGAGACATGCATCAGGGATAGGAAAAACCTCAGGGAATTTAAGAACAATCTTAAAAACTGAATTTAAATGAAACCAAGGCTTATCCTCATAAACCTTAGAAACTTAAACCCCTAAAGTAAGTAAAACCTGAAAAGAATATGCTCAATTTAAAAAAAGAGGAAGTAACAGGTTCAACATCAGAGGCAGACTCCTCATTACTAGAGGAAAGTTAACCTTCTAAAAACAGAATTTATGCTTACCTAATAAATTTCTCTCTTGTGATGTATAGAGTCCACGGATTCATCCTTTACTTGTGGGATATACTCCTTCCTAACAGGAAGTGGCAAAGAGAGCACCCACAGCAGAGCTGTCTATATAGCTCCTCCCTTAGCTCCGCCCACCCAGTCATTCGCCCGAAGGCTAGGAAGAAAAAGGAGAAACTATAGGGTGCAGAGGTGACTGAAGTTTTTCAAATAAAAATATACTACCTGTCTTAAACAGGGCAGGCTGTGGACTCGATACATCACAAGAGAAAGAAATTTATCAGGTAAGCATAAATTCTGTTTTCTCTTGTAAGATGTATCGAGTCCATGGATTCATCCTTTACTTGTGGGATACCAATACCAAAGCTTTAGGACATGGATCAAGGTAGGGACAAGACAGGTACCTTAAAAGGAAGGCACCACTGCTTGTAGAACCTTTCTCCCAAAAATAGCCTCCAAAGAAGCAAAAGAATCGAATTTGGAAAATTTGGAAAAAGTATGAAGCGAAGACCAAGTCGCCGCCTTACAAATCTGTTCAACAGAAGCCTCATTTTTAAAAGCCCATGTGGAAGCCACTGCTCTAGTAGAATGAGCAGTAATTCTTTCAGGAGGCTGCTGTCCAGCAGTCTCATAAGCCAAATGGATGATGCTTTTCAGCCAAAAGGAAAGAGAGGTAGCCGTAGCCTTTTGACCTCTCTGATTACCGGAATAAACAACAAACAATGAAGATGTTTGATGGAAATATTTGGTTGCTTGCAAGTAGAATTTTAAAGCACAAACCACATCAAAATTGTGCAACAGACTTTCCTTCTTTGAAGAAGGATTAGGACACAGTGAAGGAACAACAATTTCCTGATTGATATTCCTATTAGAAACAACCTTAGGAAGGAATCCAGGTTTGGTACGTAAAACCACCTTATCGGCATGGAAAACAAGATAAGGTGAGTCACACTGTAAAGCAGATAACTCAAACTCTTCGAGACGAAAAGATAGCTACTAAAAACAGAACTTTCCAAGATAGAAGCTTAATATCTATGGAATGCATAGGTTCAAACAGAACCCCTTGAAGAACTTTAAGAACTAAGTTTAAGCTCCATGGTGGAGCAACAGGTTTGAATACAGGCTTGATTCTGACTAAAGCCTGACTAAACGCTTGAACGTCTGGAACATCTGCCAGACGCTTGTATAAAAGAATAGACAATGCAGAAATCTGTCCTTTTAAGGAACTAGCTGATAATCCCTTCTCCAAACCTTCTTGAAGAAAGGACAATATTCTAGGAATCCTAATCTTACTCCATGAGTAACCCTTGGATTCACACCAATAAAAATATTTGCGCCAAATGTTATGATAGATCTTCCTGGTGACAGGCTTTCTAGCTTGAATCAGGGTATCAATGACCGACTCAGAGAAACCACGCTTTGATAGAATCAGGCGTTCAATCTCCAAGCAGTCAGACGCAGAGAAATTAGATTTGGATGCGTGAATGGACCTTGGATTAGAAGGTCCTGCCTCAAAGGCAGAGTCCACGTTGGAACCGATGACATGTCCACTAGGTCTGCATACCAAGTCCTGTGTGGCCATGCAGGTGCTATCAGAAGCACCGAAGCACTCTCCTGCTTGATTCTGGCAACCAGACGTGGGAGGAGAGGAAACGGTGGAAATACATAGGCCAGATTGAAGGACCAGGGTACTGCTAGAGCATCTATCAGTACTGCCTGGGGATCCCAGGACCTGGACCCGTAACAAGGAAGTTTGGCATTCTGACGGGATGCCATCAGATCCAATTCTGGTGTGCCCCATAGCTGAGTCAGCTGGGCAAATACCTCCGGATGGAGTTCCCACTCCCCCGGATGAAAAGTCTGATGACTTATGAAATCCGCCTCCCAGTTCTCTACCCCTGGGATATGGATTGCTGAGAGATGGCAAGAGTGATCCTCCGCCCATCTGATTATTTTGGTTACCTCCATCATCGCTAGAGAACTCCATGTTCCTCCTTGATGATTGATATAAGCTACAGTCATGATGTTGTCCGACTGAAATCTGATGAATTTGGCCGCAGCTAGCTGAGGCCACGCCTGAAGCACATTGAATATCGCTCTCAGTTCTAGAATGTTTATCGGGAGGAGATTTTCTTCCCAAGACCATAAGCCCTGTGCTTTCAGGGAGTTCCAGACTGCACCCCAGCCTAGCAGGCTGGCCTCTGTCGTTACAATGAGCCACTCTGGCCTGCGGAAACACATTCCCTGAGACAGGTGGTCCTGAGACAACCACCAGAGAAGTGAGTCTCTGGTCTCCTGGTCCAGATGCAGTTGAGGAGATAAATCTGCATAATCTCCATTCCACTGTTTGAGCATGCACAGTTGCAGTGGTCTGAGGTGTAGGCGAGCAAAAGGAACTAAATCCATTGCCGCTACCATGAGACCGATTACCTCCATACACTGAGCCACTGATGGTCGAGGAATGGAATGAAGAGCTCGGCAAGTGGTTAAGAGTTTTGATTTTCTGACCTCCGTCAAAAATATTTTCATTTCTACCGAGTCTATCAGAGTCCCTAGGAAGAAAACTCTTGCGATAGGGAAGAGAGAACTCTTTTTTATGTTCACCTTCCATCCGTGAGATCTCAGAAAAGCCAACACGATGTCCGTGTGAGACTTGGCTAGCTGGGAAGTCAACGCCTGAATTAAGATATCATCTAGATAAGGTGCCACTGCTATGCCCCGCGGTCTTAGAACCACCAAAAGGTACCCTAGCACCTTTGTGAAAATTCTAGGAGCCGTGGCCAACCCGAAGGGAAGGGCCACAAACTGGTAATGCCTGTCCAGAAAGGCGAATCTGAGGAATTGATGATGATCTCTGTGAATAGGGATGTGTAGATACGCATACTTTAAGTCCACGGTAGTCATATATTGACCCTCCTGGATCAGAGGTAGAATAGTCCGAATAGTCTCTATCTTGAATGATGGAACTTTGAGGAACTTGTTTAGAATTTTGAGATCCAAGATTGGTCTGAAAATTCACTCTTTTTTGGGAACCCCAAACAGGTTTGAGTAAAACCCCAGCCCTTGTTCCGCTTTTGGAACTGGGTGGATGACTCCCATGGTATGTAGGTCTTCTACACAGCATAAGAACTCCTCTCTTTTTGTCTGGTTTGCAGACAATTAAGAAGTGTGAAACCTCCCCCTTGGGGGAGAGTCTTTGAAGTCCAGAAGATATCCCTGGGACACAATTTCTAAAGCCCAGGAATCGTGGACATCTCTTGCCCAAGCCTGAGCGAAGAGAGAGAGTTTGCCCCCTACTAGATCTGGTGCCGGATCGGGGGCTACCCTTTCATGCTGTCTTAGAGGCAGCTGCAGGCTTCTTGGCCTGTTTGCCCTTGTTCCAAGCCTGGTTAGGTCTCCAGACTGACTTGGATTGGGCAAAATTCCCCTCTTGCTTTGCAGCAGGGGAAGCTGAAGCGGGACCACCCTTGAAATTCCCAAAGGAACGAAAATTATTTTGTTTGGTCCTCAATTTATTTGTTTTATCCTGAGGGAGAGCATGGCCTTTCCCTCCAGTGATGTCTCAAATAATCTCTTTCAGTTCAGGCCCGAATAGGGTCTTTCCTTTGAAAGGGATGTTCAAAAGTTTAGATTTTGATGATACATCAGCAAACCAGGACTTAAACCATAACGCCCTGCGTGCTAAAATAGCAAAACCTGAATTCTTTGCCGCTAACTTAGCCAGTTGGAAAGCGGCATCTGTAATGAAAGAATTAGTCAACTTAAGAGCCTTAATTCTATCCATAATATCCTCTAATGGAGTCTCCATCTGAAAAACCTCTTCTAGAGCCTCGAACCAGAAAGCAGCTGCAGTAGTTACAAGAACAATGCACGCAATAGGTTGGAGAAGAAAACCTTGATGAACAAAAATTTTCTTCAGGAGACCCTCTCATTTTTTATCCATAGGATCTTTGAAAGCACAACTGTCTTCGATAGGTATAGTTGTACGCTTAGAGTAGAAATAGCTCCCTCCACCTTAGGAACCGTCTGCCACGAGTCCCGCATGGTGTCAGATATGGGAAACATTTTCTTAAAAACAGGAGGGGGAGCAAACGGAATACCTGGTTTATCCCACTCCTTAGCAACAATATTCACAATCCTCTTAGGGACTGGAAAAACATCAGTGTAAACAGGAACCTCTAAGTATTTGTCCATTTTACACAATTTCACTGGAACCACTATGGGGTCACAATCATCTAGAGTCGCTAATAACTCCCTGAGCAATAAGCGGAGGTGTTCAAGCTTAAATTTAAATGCCGTCATGTCAGAATCTGTCTGAGGGAACGTCTTTCCTGAATCAGAAATTTCTCCCTCAGATAACAAATCCCTTACCCCTACTTCAGAACATTGTGAGGGTATATCTTAAACAAGCCACTAAAGCATCAAGACTGCTCAGCTTTACTTAACCCAGAGCTGTCACGCTTTCCTTGTAAACCAGGCAGTTTAGAGAAAACCTCTGTGAGGGTTTTATTCATAACTGTGGCCATGTCTTGTAAAGTAAATGAATTTGACGCATTAGAGGTACTTGGCGTCACTTGTGCGGGCGTTACTGGTTGTGACACTTGGGGAGAGCTAGATGTCAAAAACTCATTTCCTTCTGTCTGAGAATCATCTATTGCTATATTTTTCATTGCTAAAATATGCTCTTTATAATTTATAGACATATCAGTGCAAGTGGGACACATTCTAAGAGGGGGTTCCACAATGGCTTCTAAACACATTAATCAAGGATTTTTCTTAGTGTCAGACATGTTAAACAGGCTAGTAATGAAACAAGCAAGCTTGGAAAACACTTTATTCAAAGTTTATAATACTTAGAAAAAAACGGTAGTGTGCCTTAAAGAGAAAAAAAGATGCACAAACTCTGCAAAACAGAGTAAAAAAAGCAGTAAACTCAACGAAATTTTTACAGTAGCATCATAAAGCTTTAGTAACTTTGCACAGCTATGCAAATAAACAATTAACCCCTTAATGTAAAAACCGGATTGACAAAACGTCAAAAACCAGTAAAAAAACGTTCAGCACCTTGCCACAGCTCTGCTGTGGCGCCTACCTGCCCTTTATGAACGATTTGTGGGGAAAAAACTTCTTTACAGCCCTCAAACACAGCAGGACCCGCTGGAGAAGCAGCTGGATGTATCTGAGGAAAAGAAACTGCGCAACTGAGGAATGAAAATAGGCCCCTCCCACCTCATTTGATGTCATGGGGCCTAAAAGAAACACAACAGAGTGTTTCCTAAACTAGCCATGTGGGTTAATAACCCTTAAACAAGCCACAAAGACCCCTTAAAGTCCATCAAAAAAATGATTGCAATAATAATTCAAACATTTTTCCTTATCAGTGTCACCAGTAACTAATGAGCCCTGTGTGCAAGCTGGGATTCTTACTAAGTCTCTGAATAAAGCTTACCCTTCCCTCATGGGGATATTGCCAGCCTTTTCTAGAATTAACACAGTCTGTCTAGAAAAAAATAGACTGAACATACCTCAAAGAAGTTTAGCCTGCAAACTGTTCCCCCAACTGAAGCAGTGGATTTTAGATACAAAGTGCTAAAATCATCATCCTCCCTGCAGAAATCTTCATCTCTTTTCTGCCAGAGAGTAAATAGTACACACCGGTACCATTTAAAATAACAAACTTTTGCTTGAGAAAATAAAAACTAACATTTTTGTCACCACACTCACTTTACCCTTCCTAGCAGTTAAGCAGGCAAAGAAAATGACGGGGGGCGGAGCTAAGGGAGGAGCTATATAGACAGCTCTGCTGTGGGTGCTCTCTTTGCCACTTCCTGTTAGGAAGGAAAATATCCCACAAGGATGAATCCGTGGACTCGATACATCTTACAAGAGAAAACATAACAGTAGCTTAAAAAAATAACAGGTATAATGAGCGCTAAGCCGAACTGCGAAGCACAGATAATGCTCAGCAGTATGAAAAAACTGACAGTTATAAGGGAATTTAGTGCTCCAAAACCTGACATACACATAGCCGAGGACATACGTGCGCTAAGCCGACATGCGTAATCCAGACAAAGCTCAAATAAAATTGTAAAAGGACTAAACAGAGGTGCACTGTCCAGACAAGCATTTAAAAGATGTCCATTATCCCGATGTGCAAAAATAAAACTTAGCGCAACAAAAAACCTGACATGCGCAAAACAAGGGGAATAATACCTGACAGTTTAAATAATTAATATCACAATACAGACAAAAAAAATCCCCTGTATGTCTAAAAATAGCACTTGCAATCAATATGGCCAAGGACCTTCTACAACATTCTACAAATCAGCAAACTTAATGGACATAATGTTAAATCTAGAGTAAAATAAAAGCAGAGAGTATAAATGTAACTGAACGCTCATGTCATGCAGTGCTGTATTGCACTGGGCTTCTCTCTCCTTCACATTTAGAAATTCAGGGAACGCCCCTTAGTGAAGTAAAGCAAAATCTGCCTCTTTTATAACCCTTTAATGACCACAGCACTTTTCCATTTTCTATCCGTTTAGGACCAAGGCTATTTTTACATTTTTGTGGTGTTTGTGTTTAGCTGTAATTTTCCTCTTACTCATTTACTGTACCCACAAATATTATATACCGTTTTTCTTGCCATTAAATGGACTTTCTCAGGATATCATTATTTTCCTCATCTCTTATAATTTACTATAATTTTTTTTTATAAAATTTGAGGAAAAAATTGAAAAAAAAACCCCACACTTTTTCTAACTTTGACCCCCAAAATCTGTTACACATCTACAACCACAAAAAAACACCAATGCTAAATAGTTTCTAAATTTTGTCCTGAGTTTAGAAATACCCAATGTTTACATGTTCTTTTGCTTTTTTTGTAAGTTATAAGGCCATAAATACAAGTAGGACTTTGCTATTTCCAAACCACTTTTTTTCAAAATTAGCACTAGTTACATTGGGACACTGATATCTTTCAGGAATCCCTGAATATCCATTGACATCTATATATTTTTTTTTTAGAAGACATCCCAAAGTATTGATCTACGGACATTTTAGTATATTTCATGCCACCATTTTGCCGCCAAATGCGATCAAATAAAAAAAATTGTTCACTTTTTCACAATTTTTTTCACAAACTTTAGGTTTCTTACTGAAATTATTTGCAAACAACTTGTGCAATTGTGGCACAAATGGTTGTAAATGCTTCTCTGGGATCCCCTTTGTTCATAAATAGCAGACATATATGGCTTTGGCATTTTTTTTTTGGTAATTAGAAGGCCGCTAAATGCCACTGCGCACCACACGTGTATTATGCCCAGCAGTGGAGGGGTTAATTAGGGAGCATGTAGGGAGCTTCTAGGGTTAATTTTAGCTTTAGTTTAGTGTAGTAGACAACCCCAAGAATTGATCTAGGCCCATCTTGGTATATTTCATGCCACCATTTCACCGCCAAATGCGATCAAATTAAAAAAATCGTTCACTTTTTCACAATTTTAGGTTTCTCATTGAAATTATTTAAAAACAACTTGTGCAATTATGGCACAAATGGTTGTAAATGCTTCTCTGGGATCCCCTTTGTTCAGAAATAGCAGACATATATGGCTTTGGCGTTGCTTTTTGGTAATTAGAAGGCCACGAAATGCTGCTGCGCATCACATGTGTATTATGCCCAGCAGTGAAGGGGTTAATTAGGTAGCTTGTAGGGAGCTTGCAGGGTTAATTTTAGCTTTAGTGTAGAGATCAGCCTCCCACCTGACACATCAGACCCCCTGATCCCTCCCAAACCATGCTCTTCCCTCTCCCACCCCACAATTGTCCCCGCCATCTTAAGTACTGGCAGAAAGTCTGCCAGTACTAAAATAAAAGGTATTTTTAAAAAAAAGTATATTTTTTTTTAGCATATTTACATATGCTGATGTGTAGGATACCCTCCTTAGCCCCCAACCTCCCTGATCCCCCCCAAACAGCTCTCTAACCCTCCCTCTGCCTTACTGGGAGCCATCTTGGGTGATGGCAGCTGTCTGCCAGTACCCAGTTTCTGCAAAAAAATGCTTTTTAATTATTTTTTCTTTTTTTTTTCTGTAGTGTAGCTTTCCCCACAAAGAACAACCTCCCTCCACCTTCCAGATCACTTCGATTTTAAAAAAAAAATACTTTTACACAACTTTTATTTTTAATTGTTTTCTGTAGTGTAGCCGTTCCCACCCGCATCCACCCCGTGCACGCGCCCGCCCCCGCCCTCTCGTGCATGCACGCGTGTCCGTGCGTGCCCCCCGGCAATCTCACCCCCCTCTACGCCATATGACCCATCGATGGCCGCCCACCCACCAACAATACCGGCCATCGATGTCCGATGCAGAGAGGGCCCCAGAGTGGCTCTCTCTGCATCGGATGGCCATGGGGGGTTTATTGCAGGATGTCTCGATATCGAGGCATCACTGCAATAACAGGAAAGCGTCTGGAAGCGATCAGGATAGCTTCCAGCTGCTTTCCAGACCAAGGACGTACGCCATACATCCTTGGTCATTAACTGTATTTTTTTTAGGACGTATGGCGTACGTCCTTGGTCATTAAGTGGATAATCTTGTGAGGTATCTTGCAGTGCTCGAGGATCATTTTAGATAATCTCATCTGAGCAGAAAGCTTTTAAACATTAGACCCCTAGTCACCTGGACTAAGTACACCTGGACTTCATAACATTGCGTCCTAAGACATAACCTGACATAGTTTAGTATTCTAGTTCTATCATGGTGCTTCCCTGTGTGTCATGCAAAATACTGTTCAACTTCTTTCATTATAGTAAAGACTTTGTATGCACATTTTATTTTCAGTAAGTTAGGTTTGCATTGTACACGTATCCACAGATCTTTCAATGATGAACTTGTGAAGTGTGCGACAACCCCCTTATTCTGATATCTGACATTCCAGTCTGACTATTGTATTTAATATATAAATTAGATTTGTAATGTACAGTGAAGTGCAGAGGTTTTAAGCCACTCTATGTATTTTATTTTAAGATGAATAGCTTTGATCTTACAATTTTAAACAATACAACAAAACCTATTTTTATGTGGCCTACCTTAGATTACAAAATTGAAGCAATTCCCTTTGGTACACAGTCTTATTTTTTCTTACAGTCCTGTGGTCAATTAATCCCAGTACATTGCAGAATTTGCACTAACTCTCGAGTGTGGCTGCTTTTTGTTTTTTCCCTGGCCAAGTCATCCCACACAACCTCAATTATGTTGAGGTCAGGGCTCTGAGGTGGCCATTCTAATGCTGTGACTGTTCTATTTGCAACCTACAGTTATAAGTGAGTTTTAATGATGTTTGCCGTCTGTTTGCTGTCATGATCATAATTATGCACCTGAGGGTACAGAATGACAAATCAGGACCTTCCTATATATTTGTCAACATTCATAATTGTGTAGCTGTTGATAATAGCACTTTATCTGTGAAATATAGGCCCAGACCAAAAAACTACTACTTTACAGAAGGCTCTAGAGAGGCATTGGTATTACTTTGTGTCAACACATCTTTCTAAATATTTAAACACTTTTGTCTCATCACTGCTATACTCCACTTCATACTGTAAGGTCTTTTCAGCCTGTTCGCTTTCCTTCCTCTTGGGTGCACCATTCCTTATAAGACCACTTATACGCCTAGATTTAGAGTTTGGCGTTAGCCGTCCAAAGCAGCGTTAAGGGGTCCTAACGCTGCTTTTTACTGCCTGCTGGTATTTAGAGTCAGGCAGGAAAGGGTCTACCGCTCACTTTCTTTCCGCGACTCGAGGCTACCGCAGATCCCATTACGTCAATTGCGTATCCTATCTTTTCAATGGGATTTGCCTAACGCTGGTATTTTGAGTCTTGGAAGAAGTGAGCGGTAGAGCCTCTACCGACAAGACTCCTACTGTCAAAAAAAGTCAGTAGTTAAGAGCTTTATGGGCTAACGCGGGAACATAAAGCTCTTAACTACTGTGCTATAAAGTACACTAACACCCATAAACTACCTATGAACCCCTAAACCGAGGCCCCCCCCACATCGCCAACCCTATAATAAATTTTTTTAACCCCTAATCTTCCGACCGGACATTGCCGCCACCTACATTATACCTATGAACCCCTAATCTGCTGCTCCTAACATCGCCGACACCTACCTTATATTTATTAACCCCTAATCTGCCCCCCACCAACGTCGCCACCTACCTACACTTATTAACCCCTAATCTGCCGACCGGACCTTGCCGGCACTATAATAAATGTATTAACCCCTAAACCGCCGCACTCCCGCCTTGCCAACACTATAATAAATAGTATTAACCCCTAATCTGTCCTCCCTAACATCGCCGCCACTTACCTACAAATATTAACCCCTAATCTCCCGCCCACAACGTCGCAGCTACTATAATAAATTTATTAACCCCTTAACCTAAATCTAACCCTAACACACCCCTAATTTAAATATCATTTAAATTAATCTAAATACATTTACTATCATTAAATACATTTTTCCTATTTAAAAATAAATACTTACCTATAAAATAAACCCTAATATAGCTACAATATAACTATTAGTTACATTGTAGCTATTTTATGATTTATATTTATTTTACAGGCAACTTTGTATTTATTTTAACTATTTAATAGCTACCTAGTTAAAATAATTACAAAATTACCTTTGAAATAAATCCTAACCTAAGTTACAAATACACCTAACACTACACTATCAATAAATTAATTAAATAAATTACCTACAATTAGCTAAATTAAAATACAATTAAATAAACTAATCTATAATACAAAAACAAACACTAAATTACAGAAAATAAAAAAAAATTACAAGAAGTTTAAACTAATTACACCTAATCTAAGCCCCTAATAAAATAAAAAAGCCCCCCCAAAATCATAAAATGCCCTACCCTATTCCAAATTAAAAAGTAATCAGCTCTTTTACCAGCCCTTAAAAGGGCCTTTTGCGGGGCATTGTCCCAAAGTAATCAGCTCTTTTACATGTAAATAAAAATACAATACCCCCCAACATTAAAACCCACTGATAGGATTCTATCAGCCAATCGGAATTAAGGTAAGAAAAATCTGATTGGCTGATTCAATCAGCCAATCAGACTGAAGTTCAATCCGATTGGCTGATCCAATCAGCCAATCGGATTGACCGCGCATTCTATTGGCTGATAGGAACAGTAACAATTTTCAAGTCTACATCTCTTATTGAATTTGCTTCATTCTCTTGCTATCCATTGTTGAAAAGCATACATACAGTAGGTTCAGAAGTAATGCAATACAGTGAGCTAGCTGCTTGTCACTGACTCACTTAATGTGTTCAGCTAGGCCCCAGTAGAGCACTGCTCTCCTTCAACAAAGGATTCCAAGAGAATTAAGCAAATTTGATAAGTAAATCTCAAAATTGTATGCTCTATCTGAAACCCAAAAGTTTTATTTCATGATTATGACCCTTTAAAGTCTATTTCTCAACTCTGTAAGTTTATGTTATAAAAAATTTTGTTGTGAAGAAGGGGCATGTTATTTATGCAGACACAAATTCACAGTTTGAGAAAAAAAAAAATTTAGATATATTTTTCCTCAAAAATATTTAAAAAAATAAAAAAAATCTGATTTAAATAAAAACAAAAAATCAGATTTTTTTTTTTTTTTAAATAATCATTGATTTGTATCGACCCTGCCTCCTACCACTTCAATTAAAAATTTCTGCTGACAAACTACTGCTGCTACTGTACCTAACCATGACCCAACCTCATGAAAAACATAATTTATGTAAGAACTTACCTGATAAATTCATTTCTTTCATATTAGCAAGAGTCCATGAGCTAGTGACGTATGGGATATACATTCCTACCAGGAGGGGCAAAGTTTCCCAAACCTCAAAATGCCTATAAATACACCCCTCACCACACCCACAATTCAGTTTAACGAATAGCCAAGAAGTGGGGTGATAAAAAAGTGCGAAAGCATATAAAATAAGGAATTGGAATAATTGTGCTTTATACAAAAATCATAACCACCACAAAAAAAGGGTGGGCCTCATGGACTCTTGCTAATATGAAAGAAATTAATTTATCAGGTAAGTTCTTACATAAATTATGTTTTCTTTCATGTAATTAGCAAGAGTCCATGAACTAGTGACGTATGGGATAATGATTACCCAAGATGTGGATCTTTCCACGCAAGAGTCACTAGAGAGGGAGGGATAAAATAAAGACAGCCAATTCCTGCTGAAAATAATCCACACCCAAAATAAAGTTTAATGAAAAACATAAGCAGAAGATTCAAACTGAAACCGCTGCCTGAAGTACTTTTCTACCAAAAACTGCTTCAGAAGAAGAAAATACATCAAAATGGTAGAATTTAGTAAAAGTATGCAAAGAGGACCAAGTTGCTGCTTTGCAAATCTGATCAATCGAAGCTTCATTCCTAAACGCCCAGGAAGTAGAAACTGACCTAGTAGAATGAGCTGTAATCCTTTGAGGCGGAGTTTTACCCGACTCAACATAGGCAAGATGAATTAAAGATTTCAACCAAGATGCCAAAGAAATGGCAGAAGCTTTCTGGCCTTTTCTAGAACCGGAAAAGATAACAAATAAACTAGAAGTCTTTCGGAAAGACTTAGTAGCTTCAACATAATATTTCAAAGCTCTAACAACATCCAAAGAATGCAACGATTTCTCCTTAGAATTCTTAGGATTAGGACATAATGAAGGAACCACAATTTCTCTACTAATGTTGTTGGAATTCACAACTTTAGGTAAAAATTCAAAAGAAGTTCGCAACACTGCCTTATCCTGATGAAAAATCAGAAAAGGAGACTCACAAGAAAGAGCAGATAATTCAGAAACTCTTCTGGCAGAAGAGATTGCCAAAAGGAACAAAACTTTCCAAGAAAGTAATTTAATGTCCAATGAATGCATAGGTTCAAACGGAGGAGCTTGAAGAGCCCCTAGAACCAAATTCAAACTCCAAGGAGGAGAAATTGACTTAATGACAGGTTTTATACGAACCAAAGCTTGTACAAAACAATGAATATCAGGAAGATTAGCAATCTTTCTGTGAAAAAGAACAGAAAGAGCAGAGATTTGTCCTTTCAAGGAACTTGTGGACAAACCTTTATCTAAACCATCCTGAAGAAACTGTAAAATTCTTGGAATTCTAAAAGAATGCCAAGAAAAATGATGAGAAAGACACCAAGAAATATAAGTCTTCCAGACTCTATAATATATCTCTCTGGATACAGATTTAAACACCTTATCTAAACGTTTAGAATTAGTATCAAGAGGACCAGAATCCTCTATTTCTAAAGCAATTAGTACTTCTTTAAGTAAAGAACGAATAAATTCCATTTTAAATAAATATGAAGATTTATCAGCATCAATCTCTGAGACAGAATCCTCTGAACCAGAAGAGTCATCAGAATCAGAATGATGATGTTCATTTAAAAATTCATCTGTAGAGAGAGAATTTTTAAAAGATTTTTTATGTTTACTAGAAGGAGAAATAACAGACATAGCCTTCTTGATGGATTCAGAAATAAAATCTCTTATGTTATCAGGAACATTCTGCACCTTAGATGTTGAGGGAACTGCAACAGGCAATGGTACATTACTAAAGGAAATATTATCTGCTTTAACAAGTTTGTCATGACAATTAATACAAACAGCCGGAGGAATAGCTACCAAAAGTTTACAGCAGATACACTTAGCTTTGGTAGTTCCAGCACTAGACAGCGATTTTCCTGAAGTATCTTCTGACTCAGATGCAACATGAGACATCTTGCAATATGTAAGAGAAAAAACAACATATAAAGCAAAATTGATCAAATTCCTTAAATGACAGTTTCAGGAATGGGAAAAAATGCCAATAAACAAGCTTCTAGTAACCAGAAGCAAAGAAAAAATCAGACTGAAATAATGTGGAGACAAAAACGACGCCCATATTTTTTGGCGCCAAATAATACGCCCACATTGTTTGGCGCCTAAATGCTTTTTGGTGCCAAAAATGACGCCACATCCGGAACGCCGACATTTTTGGCGCAAAAGGCCGTCAAAAAATGACGCAACTTCCGGCGACACGTATGAAGAAAAGATTTTTTGCGCCAAAAAAGTCCGCGCCAAGAATGACGCAATAAAATGAAGCATTTTCAGCCCCCGCGAGCCTAACAGCCCACAGGGAAAAAAAGTCAAATTTTTAAGGTAAGAAAAAATGATTGATTCAAACGCATTATCCCAAATATGAAACCGACTGTCTGAAAATAAGGAATGTTGAACATTCTGAGTCAAGGCAAATAAATGTTTGAATACATATATTTAGAACTTTATAAATAAAGTGCCCAACCATAGCTTAGAGTGTCACAGAAAATAAGATTTACTTACCCCAGGACACTCATCTACATGTTTGTAGAAAGCCAAACCAGTACTGAAACGAAAATCAGCAGAGGTAATGGTATATAAATAAGAGTATATCGTCGATCTGAAAAGGGAGGTAAGAGATGAATCTCTACGACCGATAACAGAGAACCTATGAAATAGACCCCGTAGAAGGAGATCACTGCATTCAAATAGGCAATACTCTCCTCACATCCCTCTGACATTCACTGCACGCTGACAGGAAAACCGGGCTCCAACTTGCTGCGGAGCGCATATCAACGTAGAATCTAGCACAAACTTACTTCACCACCTCCATAGGAGGCAAAGTTTGTAAAACTGAATTGTGGGTGTGGTGAGGGGTGTATTTATAGGCATTTTGAGGTTTGGGAAACTTTGCCCCTCCTGGTAGGAATGTATATCCCATACGTCACTAGCTCATGGACTCTTGCTAATTACATGAAAGAAAGAAATTGTCTGGCTGACCCTGTTCCACAATATGTTCCCCCAACACAACAACCCCTTTTCACTTGTTTAACCTATAATGTGATGCCCCCCACTGTAGTCAACAACCCAATACCTATTTACCCCCTTCACAAAGTTCCCTTACTAAAATAACCCCCTTAAACCAAATATGTACCACTAGGGCAGGCTTACCAACTCAGGAAGTCCATAACACTGCTACTGTCCTCCTGACTCCAAGGAGTAAGTGTTGGTTTGTGCACAGGCAGGATGACAACCTTTCATAGCGCACATTGCTCTACACTGTTCTACACCTATGTCTTTTCATAAGTTACACGCTATCTGCCTCCTGAGTTCCCGTGCTAAATATAGAGTGTGGCAATTCAGGAGGCAGGTAGCACGGAGAGGTGGAGACTCATGAGGCCATGAAAAAAAATAGGCAAACATGAAAAAAAATAGTGCAGGCACTTACCAAGTGATGTGTGCTAGGTTAGAAAAAGGTACACTTTAAGGGAACAGTGCTTGCGACCCAGGAAACATGGTGTTGCGACCCAGTAATGGGTCACTACCCATAGTTTGAAGAACCCTGCACTTTCTGAATAATGAAAGTTTAATTTTGACCTTTAGTGTCCCTTAAAAGGACACACAAGTCAAAATAATCTTTTATGATTCAGATAGAGCAGCAGTTTTAAAGACACTTTCCTTCCAATTTACTTCCATTATCAAATTTTGCACAGTCTTTTTATATACACTTACTGGGAAACAAAATTCTACTGAGCATGTGCACAAGCTCACAGAGTATACGTATACTAGCCTGAGATTGGCTGATGTCTGTCACATGATACAGTGGAACAGAAAATAGGAAGAAAAAAAAATTGACAGAAAAAAAAATCTACTGCTTTTGTGAAATTTAAAGTAGGTGTTATTGTATTGTATTTTTATGATGCACTTGTTAATTATGTAATTCTACTGCATTGAGTGGTTCTTTAAGTAAAAGGCTATAATTAGTAAGGTTCTTCAAAAACAGATTTATTAAAATAAGTTTATTTAAAAACTTACCCATCCATACTTCACCAAAGCAACCTTGACCCAACTTGACTTCAAGTCGCAAAGAATCTCGAGGTATCTCCCAAGCGTCCTTTGCTAATCCTTGTGTTTGTGGTTTTACAGTGGGACACACGGTTGTTAATCTATAGCATAAACCATCGGAATGTTCTAAATAATGAAAAATAATGAACAGGACTAAATATATATTACAAATGCAGTTTTATCTACAAGTAATAGTTGACAAACCAAAGTCACTCTCCAATAGTCCTATCTATGTAACAGTGGCTAGTAAGAAGATTTAACAAAGCCAGATATTGAGCTTAAATACATTTACATACAGAAGCACAACAACACTGGGATTTAAACATGTATTCAACAGCATTGCAGATCTATAAATTAAAAGAAAATGAAGTAGTCCCCAAACGAAGGATCTTGACAATTCAACTTACCTCCTCTGCTTCTTCTAATACAATGTGGTCGCAGTACTGTCTCCAAAACCAGGTTAGTGGGTGTCAGTATATAGCTAAATCACTGTTGCCCGTGCTTAACAGTGTAAAGCTAAGGTAGACTCACCCTCACAGCCTGGCCGTCTATGTGATGCAGAGAGGAACCGCTTTGGGAAATGTAGTCTGTGTCCTTGTGAGCAGCGTTATGCTGCCTGGCATTCCTGTATCTGACATCGCTTCCAGTCTTCGGCCCTCCTTGATGATGTCATTAGGGTAATACCGCCGACCATATGGTTCTTCTTGCGGTTACCTGGGTTTCAGCAAGAGTCCTCCAGAAGGGGTATCTGGTGCAATAATCAAAATCCAAAGAAAATTAAGTAGTCCCCAAACGAAGGATCTTGAAAATTCAACCCTTTATTCAAAAAATATTAAGAGCAGCAGATGTGGTAAAATAAAATGTGAGTATATTCAGACCATCACGTCTAATGCATTTCAGCTGTTGTGGCCATACTCATAGACATCATGTCTATGAGTATAGCTGCAACAGCTGAAACGCGTTAGACGTGATGGTCTGAACATACTTAAATTTGTTTTACAGCATCTGTTGCTTTTAATATTTTTTGATTAAAGGGTTGAATTTTCAAGATCCTTCGTTTGGGGACTACTCAATTTTCTTTGGATTTTGATTATTGCACCAGATACCCCTTCTGGAGGACTCTTGCTGAAAACCAGGTAACCGCAAGGAGAACCATATGGTCAGCGTTATTACCCTAATGACATCATCATTAGGTCGCAGTACTGGAGACAGTACTGAGACCGCATTGTATTAGAAGAAGCAGAGGAGGTAAGCCTGCATAATTTATTTTAGATTATATATCTGGTGACTTTGCTGACGTTACACCACTTTCCCCAATTGTGCGATGACGGATAGGATTGGATATATAAAAAGTTAATAACTGCTTAAATGGGACTTTCCTATCACATGGTGATTGCCCACAGTGTTTAAAAGGCATATGTTTTCCCTTTGACTGAATATATTCTAGCAACTATAATATTCAAATAAAACAAAGGTGCAACTGTACAAGTGGGTTACTGTTGAAAAATAGAATCAAATGTTTGCTAAAACAAAATCGGTCTCTCCCTCTCTGCAGCAGCTATGCTAAGCAACACTATAGAAAGGCACAATTAGCTTTCACAGACAGCATCCGCTTTGTATGCAAAATGATTGTATCAATACAAAATCTTTATTTTTAATGTATCCGTCTGAATTTCTAGTACAATAACTATATGAAACTTTAATGACAAATATATTTAGATACCAAGAAACTCTTAGTGTGCAAATACCTGAATAGTGTTTAACAAGTTTCTGTAGTGATTCAAACTGTGCTCTTGTAGTGATGTAGTATCCTCCATTGTCAAGTTTTCTAATCTTGTAGTGTTTCACATTATCGCCTCTTACTTCATCCCAGTCCCGGATAGAAAGGGAATATGCGCCTGTTGGGTAAGCAGACTGGTTTACATACCGCCTTGTGGCTCAGATGTGTTGCATTCACCGATATCTTTTTTACTATACACAATCTTATAATACAATCAGGAATTCCTGTAGAGGAGACAAGCACACAGCTTTTTAGCATGATTTAAACTAGTGGTCGCCAACCAGTGGTCCATGGACCACTGGTGGTCCACGAGAAGGTGTTGGTGGTCCTTGACACCATCAAGCAGGAATTAATCTCCTCTGATGGTGTCACCTCCGCCTTGCCGCAACTCCCTACAGTGCCTGGCTGGACATAAATGAAAACCGACGAAGGAGAAGTTAAATTACAATCTCCCAATGCACGTTGCATAGTACTGCGCAATTTGCGTAGCTAGATAGTATTTTTAACTCTTCCCACCCGGCGCACTACTCAGAGAAAGATGCTTCCATTCTTAAGCCTACAGAGGTTGGTATAGTCTTGGCTTGAAATAGTGGAATTAAAGTATATGTATATATATATATATATATATATATATATATATATATATATATATATATATATATAAAAACAAAAAAAAATTACATCACTGTTTGTCTTCTCCCCCTCTATCTTCTTTTTTTTTTAAAAAAAATTAAATATGAATTATTTTTCAATCAATTTTCCCATGCACAAAGCCATGCCACCTGAATTCCAGTAATTGCCATCCACCATATCAGTCATATCCCACAAGTATTATAGTAATTGCCAGTAACATCATCGTGGTTAGTTTACATCCATATTGAGAGCTTTCTGATATAAACTTAATTTATGACTCCAATGTCTGTCCATGATCATAAGTAGTTTTGAATAATTCCTAACTGGGGAGATAACTTGGAAGTCTTGTGGTCCTTTTAAACATAATTATTTTCTCCCCACTTTATGCCTCTCTGTTTCCAGCTCAAAAGTTGACACTCCCCCTTCATCTGTCATTTGGAAGTATTCTCTCAGTTCTGTTATTCAGTTAGATAATTAAAAAAAAAAATCATTCTTAAAAATGTGTAAATATATACATAATGTAAACTTAGCTATGGTTATACTTGTCCTATGAATAGTATGTGTGTGTGTGTGTGTGTGTATAAAAAAATCATGTTAGTGGTCCACGGGATTCAAAATTGTGAGTTTAGTGGTCCCTGAGGTCCAAAAAGGTTGGCAACCCCTGATTTAAACGTCTTCACAGTGCAATGGGAACTGAATGATAAATTCTCAGACTAGTCCTTAAAGGGACATCAAAAGTGCAAAAAGAAATTGCTCCAATTGTTAAAACATTGTATTATTGCACTCTTGCTTGCATATAACTATGTGTTTAATGCCTGAAAAGTGATTATACACTGTTTAAATTAGCTCCAGAACAACAATGTACTACTAGAACCTAGTTGGATATCTGTGTTAAGCTAAAGACGAGATGCATTTGTGTTTACCACCAATCAACAGCTAGCACCAAGTACTGCACATCGGCTCTTCAGCCTACCTAGGTATGCTTCTTTTAAAAATATATAACAAGACAACATAGTAAATTTGATTATAGAAATAAATGGAAAAGTATCTGAACTGTGAAAGTTTAATTTTGACTTTTATGTCAGTTCAAGAATCCAATCTGACACAATAAAACCAAATGAACAGATCAGTAGTTCTAAGATATTTGCTATACGTTAACCCTGAGTGATGACTGAATCCAAATGCTACTTCTCATCTATTACTAAATGCCTGTGACAACACTTGGAACTAGTGACGCACCAAAATGGAAACTCTGGACTGAAATCGAAAACCGAAAATGTATTTTTTTTTTCAAATTATTTTAAAAAAAAATTTTTGTTTTTTTTTGCACAATTAGATTATTTAATGAATGAATGAATGACCACAATTGTATTGTAAGTAACACACTAAAACTGGACAAAAAATATCTTAAAACAATAATATGCTACACAATAATTTTACCAAGAAAAAAAAAAGGCAAAAAAACGATAATGCCATTTTCCGCCAAAATGTTTCTGCATCCCTACTTAAAACAATATTAATAAACTCAATAAACTGTATTCTGTATTTAGTTCTGTGTAACAGAATCAGATTTACCAGTTTTTTTTTTATTAATTATCCAAATAAATTATAGTTCTAGAAAACTATTATTATTTGCAAAACATTAAGTGAAGAAATTAACTCAGTAAGTGAAGAAATTAACTCAAACAGCAGCTCTAGGCTAGCATTAAATTTGAAATATGCTACATAAATTTGAAATATGCTACACAGATTTTGCCAAAAATAAAAGGCAAAACACCCCCCAAAATAACAGAAAAACAAAACAACATCATCAATTACTGTTGGGAATCAATACCCAAACTAGAGTACACAGATGATTTGGGAGGGACGAGACAGGTAGCCAAAACAGAAGGCACCACTGCTCGAAAAAAAACTAACTCCCGAAAACCTCAGCCGAGGAAAAAATATTAGTCTTGAAAAGTTAACAGGGTACGCAGAGAAAATCAGGTTTCAGCCTCGCAAAACCGTACCAGAGAAGCTATATCTTAAAAACCCAAAAGAAAGATACAGCCTTAGCGGAGCGAGCTGTAAATCTCTCAGGAACCTGCTGTCCAGCAGTCTCAAACAACCAAATATACTCTCAACCAGAAAAAGGAGTTGCAAAAAGCTTTCTGTCCAGAAAAACAGACAAGACAAAAGACCGGTGAAAATCCTTATTCGCCTGAACAAAAACTGTAAAGCACGCATAACCTCTAAGGAGCGCAACAAGTGTTTCTCAGGAAAGAAAGATCATGGCAAGAGAAAGAACCACAAATTCCTGATAAAATTCCTTTGCGAAAAACTCCTTAGGAAAGAAAACTAACTAACACGATACACCACCTTATCGACATGAATGATAAGATAAGGCAAATCACACAGCAAAGCTGAGGGTTCCATCACTCTCCGCAGAAGAGAAAGCACAAGAACAAAACCTTCAAAGATAACAACTTAATATCTATGGAATGTAAAAGCTCAAACTGAGTTACTGCAAAAACTTAAGAACAAAGTTAATGTTCCCAAGAGGATAAACGCAGGCCTAAAACTGACCAAGGCCTGACAAAAAAA
Source organism: Bombina bombina (assembly GCF_027579735.1). Taxonomy (NCBI): domain Eukaryota; kingdom Metazoa; phylum Chordata; class Amphibia; order Anura; family Bombinatoridae; genus Bombina; species Bombina bombina. Next base: position 835,257,522 of record NC_069503.1, on the reverse strand, counting down.
AAACAGAATTTATGTTTACCTGATAAATTACTTTTTCCAACGGTGTGTCCGGTCCACGGCGTCATCCTTACTTGTGGGATATTCTCTTCCCCAACAGGAAATGGCAAAGAGTCCCAGCAAAGCTGGCCATATAGTCCCTCCTAGGCTCCGCCCACCCCAGTCATTCGACCGACGGACAGGAGGAAATATATATAGGAGAAACCATATGGTACCGTGGTGACTGTAGTTAGAGAAAATAATTCATCAGACCTGATTAAAAAACCAGGGCGGGCCGTGGACCGGACACACCGTTGGAGAAAGTAATTTATCAGGTAAGCATAAATTCTGTTTTCTCCAACATTGGTGTGTCCGGTCCACGGCGTCATCCTTACTTGTGGGAACCAATACCAAAGCTTTAGGACACGGATGAAGGGAGGGAGCAAATCAGGTCACCTAAATGGAAGGCAGCACGGCTTGCAAAACCTTTCTCCCAAAAATAGCCTCCGAAGAAGCAAAAGTATCAAATTTGTAAAATTTGGCAAAAGTGTGCAGAGAAGACCAAGTCGCTGCCTTACATATCTGGTCAACAGAAGCCTCGTTCTTGAAGGCCCATGTGGAAGCCACAGCCCTAGTGGAGTGAGCTGTGATTTTTTCAGGAGGCTGCCGTCCGGCAGTCTCATAAGCCAATCGGATAATGCTTTTAAGCCAAAAGGAAAGAGAGGTAGAAGTCGCTTTTTGACCTCTCCTTTTACCAGAATAAACAACAAACAAGGAAGATGTTTGTCTGAAATCTTTAGTAGCCTCTAAATAGAATTTTAGAGCACGGACTACGTCCAAATTGTGTAACAAACGTTCCTTCTTTGAAACTGGATTCGGACACAAAGAAGGTACAACTATCTCCTGGTTAATATTTTTGTTAGAAACAACTTTCAGAAGAAAACCAGGCTTAGTACGCAAAACCACCTTATCTGCATGGAACACCAGATAGGGTGGAGAACACTGCAGAGCAGATAACTCTGAAACTCTTCTAGCAGAAGAAATTGCAACCAAAAACAAAACTTTCCAAGATAGTAACTTAATATCTCTGGAATGTAAAGGTTCAAACGGAACCCCTTGAAGAACTGAAAGAACTAGATTTAGACTCCAGGGAGGAGTCAAAGGTCTGTAAACAGGCTTGATCCTAACCAGAGCCTGAACAAATGCTTGAACATCTGGCACGGCTGCCAGTCTTTTGTGAAGTAAAACAGATAAAGCAGAGATCTGTCCCTTTAGAGAACTTGCAGATAATCCTTTCTCCAAACCTTCTTGTAGAAAGGATAGAATCTTAGGAATTTTTATTTTGTTCCATGGAAATCCTTTGGATTCACACCAACAGATATATTTTTTCCATATTTTATGGTAAATTTTTCTAGTTACAGGCTTTCTAGCCTGAATCAGAGTATCTATTACAGAATCTGAAAACCCACGCTTTGATAAAATCAAGCGTTCAATCTCCAAGCCGTCAGTTGAAGGGAAACCAGATTCGGATGTTCGAATGGACCCTGAACAAGAAGGTCCTGTCTCAAAGGTAGCTTCCATGGTGGAGCCGATGACATATTCACCAGGTCTGCATGCCAAGTCCTGCGTGGCCACGCAGGAGCTATCAAGATCACCGAGGCCCTCTCCTGATTGATCCTGGCTACCAGCCTGGGAATGAGAGGAAACGGTGGAAATACATAAGCTAGGTTGAAGGTCCAAGGTGCTACTAGTGCATCTACTAGAGTCGCCTTGGGATCCCTGGATCTGGACCCGTAGCAAGGAACCTTGAAGTTCTGACGAGACGCCATCAGATCCATGTCTGGAATGCCCCATAATTGAGTTATTTGGGCAAAGATTTCCGGATGGAGTTCCCACTCCCCCGGATGGAATGTCTGACGACTCAGAAAATCCGCTTCCCAATTTTCCACTCCTGGGATGTGGATCGCAGACAAGTGGCAGGAGTGATCCTCCGCCCATTGAATTATCTTGGTCACTTCTTTCATCGCCAGGGAACTCCTTGTTCCCCCCTGATGATTGATATATGCAACAGTCGTCATGTTGTCTGATTGAAACCTTATGAATTTGGCCTTTGCTAGTTGAGGCCAAGCTCTGAGAGCATTGAATATCGCTCTCAGTTCCAGAATGTTTATCGGGAGAAGAGACTCTTCCCGAGACCATAGACCCTGAGCTTTCAGGGATTCCCAGACCGCGCCCCAGCCCACTAGACTGGCGTCTGTCGTGACAATGACCCACTCTGGTCTGTGGAAGCTCATTCCCTGTGACAGATTGTCCAGGGTCAGCCACCAACGAAGTGAATCTCTGGTCTTTTGATCTACTTGAATCATCGGAGACAAATCTGTATAATCCCCATTCCACTGTCTGAGCATGCACAGTTGTAATGGTCTTAGATGAATTCGTGCAAAAGGAACTATGTCCATTGTTGCAACCATCAATCCTATTACTTCCATGCACTGCGCTATGGAAGGACGAGGAACAGAATGAAGTACTTGACAAGAGCTTAGAAGTTTTGATTTTCTGACCTCTGTCAGAAAAATCCTCATTTCTAAGGAATCTATTATTGTTCCCAAGAAGGGAACTCTTGTTGACGGGGACAGAGAACTTTTTTCTTTGTTCACCTTCCATCCGTGAGATCTGAGAAAGGCTAGGACGATGTCCGTATGAGCCTTTGCTTTTGACAGGGACTACTGCAATGCCCCTTGGTCTTAGAACCGCTAGAAGGGACCCTAGTACCTTTGTGAAAATCCTTGGAGCAGTGGCTAATCCGAATGGAAATGCCACAAACTGGTAATGCTTGTCCAGAAAAGCGAACCTTAGGAACTGATGATGTTCCTTGTGGATAGGAATATGTAGGTACGCATCCTTTAAATCCACGGTAGTCATAAATTGACTTTCCTGGATGGTGGGTAGGATCGTTCGAATAGTTTCCATTTTGAACGATGGTACCCTGAGAAATTTGTTTAGGATCTTCAGATCCAAAATTGGTCTGAATGTTCCCTCTTTTTTGGGAACTACGAACAGATTGGAATAAAATCCCATTCCTTGCTCTCTTATTGGAACTGGATGTATCACTCCCATCTTTAACAGGTCTTCTACACAATGTAAGAATGCCTGTCTCTTTATTTGGTTTGAGGATAAGTGAGACCTGTGGAACCTTCCCCTTGGGGGTAGTTCCTTGAATTCCAGGAGATAACCTTGAGAAACTATTTAAACACCAAAAAACTCTTAACCATCTCCGTGGAGATGTTGCCTGTGCAACGGCAAAGAGAATGACTGGGGTGGGCGGAGCCTAGGAGGGACTATATGGCCAGCTTTGCTGGGACTCTTTGCCATTTCCTGTTGGGGAAGAGAATATCCCACAAGTAAGGATGACGCCGTGGACCGGACACACCAATGTTGGAGAAATTGCATATCTGGCACAAATGCCAGACGCTTATGTAGCAAAAGTCATAAGTCAGAAATCTGTCTTTAGAGAACTGACGGAACCTTTCTC